>NW_027268277.1:0-32860 GCF_963676685.1 Mytilus edulis
TTACATAAATTTACCAAATTAATGAAAATTGTTAAAAATTGACTATAAAGGGCAATAACTCCTTAAGGGGTCAATTGACCATTTAGGTCATTTGACTTATTTGTAGATCTTACTTTGCTGAACATTATTGCTGTTTACAGTTTATCGCTATCTATAATAGTATTCAAGATAACCAAAAACGGCAAAATTTCTTTAAAAATTACCAATTGGAGGGCAGCAACCCAACAACCAGTTGTCCAATTCATCTGAAAAATTCAGGGGCAGATAGATATTGACTTGATTAACAATTTAACTTCTTGTCAGATTTGCTCTAGATGCTTTGGTTTCATAGTTATAAGCCAAAAACTGCATTTTACCCCTATGTTCTATTTTTAGCCGTGGCGGCCATCTTGGTTGAATGGCCAGGTCATCGGACACATTTTTCAAACTAGATACCCCAAAGATGATTGTGGCCTAGTAGTTTCAGTGGAGATTTTGTAAAAGATTACTTAGATTTATGAAAAATGGTTAAAGATTGACTATAAAGGGCAATAACTCCTAAAGGGGTCAACTGACCATTTTGGTCATGTTGACTTATTTGTAGATCTTACTTTGCTGAACATTATTGCTGTTTACAGTTTATCTCTATCTATAATAATATTCAAGATAATAACCAAAAACAGCAAAATTTCCTCAAAATTACCAATTCAGGGGCAGCAACCCAACAACCGATTGACCGATTCATCTGAAAATTTCAGGGCAGATAGATCTTGACCTGATAAACATTTTTATCCCATGTCAGATTTCCTCAAAATGCTTTGGTTTTTGAGTTATAAGCCAAAAACTGCATTTTACCCCTATGTTCTATTTGTAGCGGTGGCGACCATCTTGGTTGGTTGACCAGGTCACAACACACATTTTTTAAACTAGATACCCCAAAGATGATTGTGGCCAAGTTTGGATTAATTTGGCCCAGTAGTTTCAGAGGAGAAGATTTTTGTAAAAGATAACTTTAATTTACGAAAAATGGTTAAAAATTGACTATAAAGGGCAATAACTCCTAAACGGGTCAACTGACCATTTTGGTCATGTTGACTTATTTGTAGATCTTACTTTGTTGAACATTATTGCTGTTTACAGTTTATCTCTATCTATAATAATATTCAAGATAATAACCAAAAACAGCAAAATTTCCTCAAAATTACCAATTCAGGGGCAGCAACCCAACAACCGATTGGACCGATTCATCTGAAAATTTCAGGGCAGATAGATCTTGACCTGATAAACATTTTTATCCCATGTCAGATTTCCTCAAAATGCTTTGGTTTTTGAGTTATAAGCCAAAAACTGCATTTTACCCCTTTGTTCTATTTTTAGCCGTGGCGGCCATCTTGGTTGGTTGACCAGGTCACGCCACACATTTTTTAAACTAGATACCCCAAAGATGATTGTGGCCAAGTTTGGATTAATTTGGGCCCAGTAGTTTTCAGAGGAGAAGATTTTTGTAAAAGATTACTTTAATTAACGAAAAATGGTTAAAAATTGACTATAAAGGGCAATAACTCCTAAACGGGTCAACTGACCATTTTGGTCATGTTGACTTATTTGTAGATCTTACTTTGCTGAACATTATTGCTGTTTACAAATTATCTCTATCTACAATAATATTCAAGATAATAACCAAAAACAGCAAAATTTCCTCAAAATTACCAATTCAGGGGCAGCAACCCAACAACCGATTGACCGATTCATCTGAAAATTTCAGGGCAGATAGATCTTGACCTGATAAACATTTTTACCCCCATGTCAGATTTGCTCTAAATGCTTTGGTTTTTGAGTTATAAGCCAAAAACTGCATTTTACCCCTATGTTCTATTTTTAGCCGTGGCGGCCATCTTGGTTGGTTGACCGGGTCACGCCACACATTTTTTAAACTAGATACCCCAAAGATGATTGTGGCCAAGTTTGGTTTGATTTGGCCCAGTAGTTTCAGAGGAGAAGATTTTTGTAAAAGTTAACGACGACGGACGACGACGGACGACGGACGACGACGACGACGACGGACGCCGGACGCCAAGTGATGAGAAAAGCTCACTTGGCCTTCGGGCCAGGTGAGCTAAAAAGTAAAATAACAAACAAAAAAAACGACTCCGAGGAAATATATAAACGGAAAGTCCTTAATCTAACTGCAAAATCAAACAAATGGATAACCCCCCATGTCCAGCCCTCACTGAGGCATCAGCATATCAAGTTTTGTCAACATTAGTATTCTGGTATAAAAGTAATGCGCAAGATACGAATCAGACGAGTTTTTTTACTATTATATGGGTAAAAGATCAAAGTCAAGGTCAGAGTGACCTGACTTAAGTATGATCAACCTACGTTCTATGGTACATGAATAATGCCCAGAACAAAGTCAGACCAGTTTAACTATCATAGGAGTCAAAGGTCATGCGCAGGACACAAAGATTTTACATAAAAAAACATCTATTTCATGAAAGGAATTGCATGGAAAGCAAACATTGTTTTTACTCAATGTTCAAGGGTTGTTCAGCTTAAAGAATAAAGAACAGAAATTAAATCACTGATCCTTAAAGTTTCCTTTTTTCATGTGCGAGTAGTTATTAAGTGTCCTATGCCATTACTTCTAGGTACGCACATAAATCCAGCACAGACTGTAGACTCCAGACCAAGACTTTGGTCAGAAACCCGGAAACATAAGGAAACTTCAAATATCCTGCAAATCATTTAGCACTTAAAACAAATTCATATGTCTTCAAAAGTTGGTCATAACTAAAAAGATCAGAATCTACCTCAAATGGATTAACAGTATTCTTTATGTGTTTGTCCAAAGTTGGTAGCCTGTAATTGGTTGTTTTTTGTATTTTTTTATAATTCAACATTTTGTCTTCTTGGGCCCCTTAAAACTGACTATAGGGTATGGGGTTTGCTCATTGTTGAGGACCATATTGCTTACATTTCACATTATATGGACTCTGTTGGATGGTTTTCTCATTTGGCAACCATACCAAAGCTCCTTATGTTAGTTATACTGTTTACTTCAAATTTCCAATTCCTGAAACAACATATATATATACAATTCATAAATATGTGACTTAATTGTGACATTTTAAAGCGTGTGGTACTATATAGATATAGATGTAGGTTTTATGTTGATAGTGGAATAGTTATGTTCAAATGTTAGTTTTGATAAATTCATCGTGTAGAACGCCACATGCGGGGTGTCTGCTATGTTTGACACGGGGTGGCAATTTCGAAGCGGACATAAACTATCAAAGTAAGGTTCAAGTATCAAAATTTGTTTTTTTTTTTTGGAATTCTAAGTACCATATAATGTATTGCACTGAAGGAACTGAAACATAATCTATTGCCTGCAAGCAGTCGTTTTCAGTGCTCTGTTTCCTCAAACACCTCTCCCTAGTTTTCCCTGTTGCAGTTTTTTAGGCTTCATATGCAAATTTCTGGATAAAAAATTACTTTAGACGACTTCCTCCCATATCATTTCTATAGAATTGTATTCCTATCATGAAATTTTACCAAGTACCAGCTTCTTACTTAAAATTAATTGGTTTGAAACTAGTTTTTCATCAAAATATAAAGTGTGGCTCGGGATGTCAGATTTTGCGTCTCAAGGGGAAGAGGCTTTTAATAAAAAAAAAAATAGAATAAATTTGCATATAAATCGGTTTTTATCTGATACTTTTAAGTTCAAACACATCTACTATATTGTGATAGCACATTATAAACTAAAGGGTACTTCATTTTGCCTGTTATTTAGTCTTGAAACATGTATAAGGCATGTGCTATTTCATAAAAAGTAAAAATATTTTGTTTTAAAGCTGAACCAGGTGCTCCGCAGGGCGCAGCTTTATACGACCCCAGTGGTTTAACCCTGAACAGTTAGGGCAAATTTGGTCACAATATTCAAGCTTGATTCTGTCTGAATTTGGATTGTGATCAAATTTTTGACATAATATAGGTTTTTGTCACAAAATTAATGTGGTCAAGATCAAACAAATCTATTGCACAATACTGTGCAATTGAAGATTTCTTCTTGAAACTTTTCAAAATTCGAAATTTGAAAAATTTTGAAAAAAAAAGGAAGCCCTTCAAAAAATGGTAAACAAAAAATCCCCCCCACTTTTTGAAACCCCCTTGGAGCAATAACCCTTAAACCCAATCCTATGCTTTTCCATTGCAGTATTGAACCTTGTAGTACAATTTCAGAGAGATCCATACACTTAAACACAAGTTATTGTCATGATTGTTTGTAAACTAGAAACATGCTTCTTTTTGGCCCTTTTTTGGCCCCTAATTCCTACATATTTTGGGCAATTAACCCAAAACTTAATCCCAGCCTCCCCTTTGTTATATGGTACATTGTGGTACAATTTCAGAGTGATCCATACAATTACACATAAGTTATTGTCTTGAAACTAGAAAAATGCTTGTTTTTACCCCTTTTTGCCCTTAATTCCTAAACTTTGGCCCCATAACCCCTAAAATGAATCAAACCTTCTACTTGTGGTTTTAAACATTGCGGTAGGATTTCAGAGCAATTGAAATACTTCTACACAAGTTATTATCCTGAAACTAGAAAAATGCTTGTTTTGGGCCCCTTTTGGGTCCCTTATTCCTAATCGGTTGGGACCATCATCCCAAAAATCAATCCCAACCTTCCTTTTGTGGTTTTGAACCTTCCGAAAAAATTTCATGAAGATCTATTCACTTAAATTAAAGTTATTATCCGGAAACCAATGTGTCTTCAGACGACGACGCAGACAACGACATCATACCATTATACGATCCCAAAATTTTTTTAGGGTCGTATAAAAATGATTTATTTTCCTTTTCAGTTACCATCATGGTCGGGAAAAGTCACGGCTGTGGCTCAATGCACCTAAACATGGGGAAAACATCATAGAGAATACCTCCATTAAAGATTTTCCCCGAAGCCGCCAACTGTCAAACTGCATCAAAGTTTATCACCAAGTTCCTTTCAAAAGCACCCATTTATGGAGGTATTATCTGTGATTTGCCTCCATATTTCGGTGCATTAAACCACAGCCGTGAATATTATCTGACCATGATGGTAACAACTGAAATTAGGAAAAGAAATCATTTTGCAGCTTTAAAACAAAATATTTTGAGTCGTCATTTTTTACTTTTTATGAAATCAAAAGCAGTCTTATCAGACTAAAAAACAGGCAAAAGTACCTTCAGTTTGTTATATGTTATCACAATATAAAAGATGTGTTTGAACTAAAAAGTAACAGATACAGACCGATTTATATGCAAATTTATTCTATTTTTTATTAAAATATAAAAAAGATGTGGTATGATTGCCAATGAGACAACTATCCACAAAAGACCAAAATGACACAGAAATTAACAACTATAGGTCACCGTACGGCCTTCAACAATGAGCAAAGCCCATACCGCATAGTCAGCTATAATAGGCCTCGATAAGACAATGTAAAACAATTCAAACGAGAAAACTAACGCCTTATTTATGTAAAAATATAAAAGCCTATACCCCTGGAGGCAAAGTCTGACACCCCGAACCACACTTTATATATTTGAGGAAAAACTAGTTTAAAACCAATTGATTTTTAGTAAGAAGTTGGTACTTGGTAAAATTCCATGATAGGAATTCAATTCTATATAAATGATATGGGAGGAAGTCGTCTAAAGTAATTTTTTATCCAGAAATTTGCATATGAAGCCTAAAAAACTGCAACAGGGAAAACTAGGGAGAGGTGTTTGAGGAAACAGAGCACTGAAAACGACTGCTTGCAGGCAATAGATTATGTTTCAGTTCCTTCAGTGCAATACATTATATGGGTACTTAGAATTCTAAAAAAAACAAATTTTGATACTTGAACTCACTTTGATAGTTTTTCTCCGCTTCGAAACTGCCACCCTGTGTCAAACAAAGCAGACACACCGCATGTGGCGTTCTACACGGTGAAATTGCTATTGATAGGTTAATGTGTAAGGTATGTTGAAAAAATTAGAAACAGGTTTGAATATTCTTTATAGTGTTCTTAAGATTTTTAAGCACTACCTGAAAATCGTAAACAAAATATAAAATACTTATATACATGTATATAATATTTATTCATACACTCAAAAGTGTAGAAAAAATAGTTTGCTAAGCAAAAAATTCAAATTCAAAAAATTATCAATAAACCATCATATCTCTAATCATCGAACACAACATCCATTACACCAATTTAAATATTTTACTAAGTTTTAAAATACCATTTAATTCGAACCCTGAACAGTTGGGGCAATTTGACACAATATTCAAGCTTGATACTATCTGAATTTGGCTTGTGATCAAATTTTTGACATGATATAGGTTTCTGACACAAAATAAATGTAGTCAAAGATCCTACAAACATAATGTGCAATACTGTGCAATTGAATATTTCTTCTTGAAACTTTTCAAAAATTAGAAATTCGAAATATTTGTAAAAAAAAATATGTACCCCTTAAAAAAATTTGGAACCCCCCCCCCCCAAACTTTTCAAAATCCCCTTGGAGTATTAACCATCAAACTCAATCCCAGTCTTTCCTAGTATAGAACTACTGTAAGGGAGGTAACTCTAATGCTAAAAACCAGATGCTCCGTAGGGCCCATCTTTATACGACCACAGAGTTCGAACCCTAGTATGGACACAACATTCAAGCTTGATACAGCTCTGAATTTGGATTGTGATTAAATGGTTGATACAACACAGGTTTCTGACACATAATGAATGCGGTCTAAGAACTTAAACTTAAAAACTTTAAATTTTAAATTGGGACATTACCTATTATGGTCCCAATATCCAAAATCTAAATACATGGTTAGATTCAGCATATATAAAAGAACCCCATATATACAATTGTGTTGAAATCAAACAAAGTTTAATTTTGGACCCCAATTTGGACCAATTTGAAAACTGGGCCAATAATCAAAAATCTAAGTACATGTTTAGATTCAGCATATCAAAGAACCCCAAGAATTCAATTTTTGTTGAAATCAAACTAAGTTTTAATTTTTGACCTTTGGACCTTAATGTAGACCAATTTGAAAATGGGACCAAAAATTAAGAATCTACATAAACAGTTAGATTCAGCATATCAAAGATTCCAAATTATTCAATTGTTGATGAATTCAAACAAAGTTTAATTTTGGACCCTTTTGGCCCCTTATTCCTAAACTGTTGGGACCAAAACTCCCAAAATCAATCCCAACCTTCCTTTTATGGTCATAAACCTTGTGTTTAAATTTCATAGATTTCTATTTACTTAAACTTCAGTTATGGTGCGAAAACCAAGAAAAATACTTATTTGGGCCCCTTTTTGGCCCTAATTCCTAAACTGTTGGGACCTCAACTTTCAAAATCAATCCCAACCTTCCTTTTGTGTTCATAAACCTTGTGTTTAAATTTCATTGATTTCTATTTACTTATACTAAAGTTATTGTGCGAAAACCAAGAATAATGCTTATTTGGGCCCTTTTTTGGCCCCTCATTCCTAAACTGTTGGAACAAAAACTCCCAAAATCAATCCAACCTTTCTCTAGTGGTCATAAACCTTGTGTCAAAATTTCATAGATTTCTATTTACTTAAACTAAAGTTATAGTGCGAAAACCAAGAAAATGCTTATTTGGGCCCTTTTTGGCCCCTAATTCCAAAACTGTTGGGACCAAAACTTATAAAATTAATCCCAACCTTCCTTTAATGGTCATAAACCTTGTGTTTAAATTTCGTGGATTTGTATTCACTTATACTAAAGTTATTGTGCGAAAAACCAAGTCTTCGGAAGCCGACGACGACGCCAACGTGATACCAATATATGACCAAAAAATTTTCAATTTTTGCAGTGGTATAAAAAACCCAAACAAATAATAATCAATTCTTGAGTATAAAAATTTATTACACTGAACCCTTTGATATACACTATCATAATATTATATGTATATAATTACATTAGAGGTTTTTTTTCATTATAATACGTTATTCTGATTGGCTAACTGCACATTATGTGTTATTCCTTAAGCAGTTGTATCACCACAATGAAACTTATCATTCATGATGACACGAGGTCCCATAATAAAGTGCACAGGTAAATTAAATAAATACTTGATGTAAATCGTGTTTTCATGATCCTAGCTAAAAAATGTAATTATAAGTATTGAATGCTTCTTTTTGTAACTTCATAGGGTTGTAAAAGCGTTGACCGTGCGCACATTTTTAGAATGAAGCGCTTCCGCGCTTCATACAAAATGTACTTCGGTCAACGCTTTTACACCCCAATAAAGTTACAAAAAGAAGCATTCATTAAATCACAGTATTTGATGTTTCTAGAAACAGCTAAAAAATATTACATATTAGAACTAGCAAACAAATAGCAAAAAGTACCAACATATAGAAACAAAGCTAAAGTAATTGTTTATTACCAGGGAAACCCTTCTTTTTCCCTCTTTTTGTCCCTAATTTCTAAACAGATTGAGCCATAAACAACCCCCCACCCCCCCATCCTAATCATCCTTACGTGGTGTGGAAACTTGTGGTACAATTTCAAACAATTCAATACACTGTTCCCCAATTTATTGTCTGGACACTAGAAAAATGCTTATCTGGGCCCCTTTTTGACCCCTAATTCCTAAACAATAGGGACCATAACCCCCAAAATCAATCCCAACCTTTCTTTTGTGGTTTCAGTCCTTGTGTTTAAATTTCATAGATCTATATTTACTTATACTAAAGTTATTGACAAATTTCAGATGGAGTTGTATTATACTTAAGTTATTGGCAAATTTCCAATGGAGTTTATTAATACTAATTTAAAGTTATTGGCAAAGGAGTAGGGGTAATAAGGCCCTTATTTGCCCAAAAATTACTGCAAATTTAAAAGTTATTACACATAATTTTTAATTACTGAAAACTTGACTAAGGTATAAGGTACTAAGAAAAACAAAACAAATTTGACATCGAACAAGTTACCATGGCAACAAATCATGACCTAATTTGCATATTTTGTAAAATTTCGTGATTTTCCTTGTTTTTTCATCAAATTTTGAGTATATTTCAGATGGAAAAAGTAAGTGCGCACCCAAGAAACAACTTTATATTTGGGTAGATTATGCCAACAGATATAATAAAGCTTCTGTTAAATTATTTTGTTGTTTCACGGGTGCGCAGGATGTTTCCACAACGGAAATAAAGACAGAAAACTGCATAAATTCTGTATTTTTCATCGTTTTTGTGAAAACAGTACATATCATGACGTAATTGTGACGTCATCAGATAAAATCTTTATGTTTTTCATTTATATTTCTTGACCCTATGCATTTCTAAACATTATGTGCCAATTTGAAATGGTTATCAAACATTTTATTTTCTTTGGCCAAAACTAGGCCTTAATGCCCCTACTCCTTTCCAATATACATAATTTAAAAGCAGTGTAAGTGAGACACATTTGATTTACCTCCCTTACACTGCTTTTAAATTATGTTTTGTACTTAAGTAATTGTCCATTAACCTGGAAACCCTTGTTTTTTCCCCTTATTTGCCCCCTTTTCCTTAACGGTTTGAGCCATAACCCCCCATCGCCAATCCCAACCTTTCTTTTGTGGTATTGAAACCTTATGGTAAAATTTCATAGAGATCCATTCACTTAACTAAAGTCATTGTCTGGAAACCAATTGTGTCTTCGGATGAGGACGACGATGACAAAAAATGATACCAATATACAACCACAAAAAAAAATTTGGCGGTCGTATTACAATAGGACTTTTTCTTGTAATATCATATTTTGTCATCTGTTATCCCTGCTTATGTATTACCCCAAAACTATTTTAATTCATAGAACATTTTAATCTTCAAAACAAGTGAAACAAGAATGTGTCCCAAGTATACAGATGCCCCACTTGCATTATCATTTTCTATGTTCAATAGACCGTGAAATTGGGGTAAAATCTCTAATTTGGCATAAAAATTAGAAAGATCATATCATAAGGAACATGTGTACTAAGTTTCAAGTGGATTGGACTTCAACTTCATCAAAAACTACCTTGACCAAAAACTTTAAACTGAAGCGGGACGAACGGAACGAACGGACAGACGAACGAACGGACAGACAGATGAACGAACAGACCCAAAGACCAGAAAACATAATGACCCTCTACTATCGTAGGTGGGTCATAAAAACTACAACCATACATGATACTCTGTTATCAGATACATCAATATGAATTCATAATGGAAAATAAAATGAAACAGGGAACTTTTAAAAAAATACAACAACACAACCAAAGAGCAGAAAACAGTCCAAGGCCACCAATGGTTCTTATTGTCAATTGTATTTTTAAAGATGGAGTATCAGTACTTTTGAATCATATCAACAGTTTAGATATAATTGATGACTGTTAGACACGCATTCATACCCATACTATCAAATCACATTAACAAACAATAATATTAGCCTGAAGGTCATTTATAATATTGTAAATTTAGAAATAATTGGGTACATTTATTATAGCAATTTTTGAAAAATGGACAATAATGTGAGATTGATTATTGCGATTTCAGAAAATTCTGTGTACATATACATGTATCAGATATCAGAATGTGAGTTCTTATTATTGTGATTTTCACAGCTGCATTATGTGCATTTTAAAGTGCCAGTCTTTGTAAGAATCAGGCAATTTTGAAAAAAATCAAAACATGGCTGTAATAAAAAACCCATCTACCTAGCCATCCTATTTTGAAGTAACACTCATCCTGAGTTAGAAATGGTAGGTCTTTAGTGTATGCGTGTCTGGTAACTTGAGAAATCTTTAGACAAACTATGGTTAGAATGATAGAAAATAACAGAGTTATCTCTCCTTAATTGTTAATTTCTAGTGCATTGTAACCAAATTTTATCTCCAATTACCAGAACAGGACAATGAAACGAATGGTAGATTTTTGCATCATTATACATTTTGAACATAAATTAATGTCAACCTGAGTGGGGTTTTGTTTGTCATGTGTTCACCACTACCTGATTCTTAGGTAGACTAGCACTTAATTAAAACCTCAATAATTTCTAAATTTACAGTATATTGCATCAACAAAAGTAGAACAATTTAAATAATTGAGCAAAAATCAAAAACCATCAGACAATCTTATTTTGTTAAAAACAGAATATAAATATGATAAATGAACACATTATTATATAAAAGGCTGTGCAGAGATTGAAATAAGTAACACAGTACTTACCAAACTTTTAAATAAACATGCTTAAGGACCTTTAACATTTTACAATAAATTGCCATAATTTAAGTTATTTAGTACAAGCATCCTCAGGTCTTTCACTTGTTTGGCTTATGTTCTCTCTGCATACTAAACCCCTAAAGAGAAAGGGGTATTAAACACCAGCAATTAATCAATCTATGATGATGATTTGACTTAAAGGGAGATAACTTGTACAAATTAAAACAAGGCAGTTTGAGACCTTCATAAAAATTGAACACAAGCTGTGCACCATCATATGAAATATAATATCAAATAAATAAAATGTTTGCTGCATTGTTAGCTGGTACATGATCAGTAGTAATTTACATTAATATCATGTCCCTTCTGTATCTTTCTCATGATACTGTGCTCTAGTCTCTTCTAATTCCTTCACCCATTCTTGAACTTGTGGAGTCTTAAATTTACCTTAAACAAAAAATAAATTCATTATACACATTATCAGCTTTTTAATATGTTTATATACAAGATTTACAGTAGTGTCAATGTTGTAGTAAACTTTGAAATCTTCCACATCAAACTAAAGGTTCTTCTGAAATAGACTCTCTCTAACATTGTGGGCTACATATATCTAGAGACTGAGTGTTGATAGATCACAAAATCTGTTTTAAACCCAGTCTCATTTTTCTGCCTGTACAAAGTCAGGAACCTCTGGCTATTTCTTAGCCTTGTATGATTTTTAATTTTAGTTCATTTATTTTTTGGAGTCTAGTATGACGTCCAATTTTACTGACCTAGTACAACATTTTTATTAGCTCATCTGGCACGGACCGATGGGCCAAGTGAGCTTTTCTCATCACTTGGCATCCGTCTTCATTGTCATCGTCTGTCGTTGTTAACTTTTACAAAAATCCTCTCCTCTGATACTACTGGGCCAAATTACACCAACTTAGCCACAATTATCATTGGGGTATCTAGTTTAAAATATGTCTGGTGACCCAGCCAACCAACCAGTAGGATGCCATGGCTTAAAATAGAACATAGGGGTAAAATGCAGTTTTTGGCTTATATCTCAAAAAACAAAGCATTTAGAGCAAATCTGACAGGGGTAAAATCGTTATCATGTCAAGATCTATCTGCCCTGGAATTTTCAGATGAATTGGACAACCCATTGTTAGGTTGCTGCCCCTGAATTGGTATAAGCCAAAAACTGCATTTTAACCCTATGTTCTATTTTCAGCCGTGGCGGCCATCTTGGTTGGTTGAACGGGTCACCAGACACATTTTTTAAACTAAATACCCCAAAGATAATTGTGGCCAAGTTTGGATAAATTTGGCCCAGTAGTTTCAGAGGAGAAGATTTTTGTAAAAGATTACTAAGATTTACGAAAAATGGTTAAAAATTTACTATAAAGGGCAATAACTCCTATATGGGTCAACTGACCATTTCGGTCATGTTGACTTATTTGTAGATCTTACTTTGCTGAACATTATTGCTGTTTACAGTTTATTTTTATCTATAATAATTTTCAAGATAATAACCAAAAACAGTAAAATTTCCTTAAAATTACCAATTCAGGGGCAGGAACCCATCAACAAGTTATCCGATTCATCTGAAAAATTTCAGGGCAGATAGATCTTGACCTGATAAACAATTTTACCACATGTCAGATTTGCTCTAAATGCTTTGGTTTTTGAGTTATAAGCCAAAAACTGCATTTTACCCCTATGTTCTATTTTTAGCCATGGCGGCCATTTTGGTTGGTTGGTCGGTTCACTGGACATATTTTTTAAACTAGATACCCCAATGATGATTGTGGCCAAGTTTGGTTTAATTTGGCCCAGTAGTTTCAGAGTAGAAGATTTTTGTAAAAGTTAACGCAGGACGACGACGGACAACGACAACGGACGACGGAGGCCGGACGCCAAGTGATGGGAAAAGCTCACTCGGCCCTTTGAGCCCGGTGAGCTAAAAAGCAATAATGTTCAGCAAGGTAAGATTTACAAATAATTCAACATGACCAAAATGGTCAGTTGACCCCTTAAGGAGTTATTGACCTTTATATTTGATTTTTAACCATTTTTCTAAATCTTAGTAATCTTTTACAAAATCTTCTCCTCTGAAACTGCCGGGCAATATTAAACCAAACTTGGCCACAATCATTATTGGGGTATATAGTTTTAAAAATGTGTCCAGTGACCCTGCCAACCAACCAAGATTGCCACCATGTCTAAAAATAGAACATAGGGGTAAAATGCAGTTTTTGGCTAATATCTAAAAAAAAAACCAAAGCATTTAGAGCAAATCTGACATGGTTTAAATTGTTTATCAGGTGAAAATCTATCTGCCCTGATATTGTCAGATAAATCGGACAACTCGTTGTTAGGTTACTGCCCCTGAATTGGTAATTTTAAGGAAATTTTGTCATTTTTGGTTATTATCTCGAATATCATTATAGATAGAGATAAACTGTAAACAGCAATAATGTTCAGCAAAGTAATACCTAACTAGAGGCTCTCAAGAGCCTGTGTCGCTCACCTTGGTCTATGTGCATAGTAAACAATGGGCCCAGTAATTACAGTGGAAAATATATTCTAAAAATTTACAAAAATTAACAAAAATTTATGAAAATTGTTAAAAAATGACTATAAAGGGCAATTACTCCTTAAGGGGTAAACTGACAATTTTGGTCATGTTGACTTATTTGTAGATCTTACTTTGCTGAACATTATTGCTGTTTAGTTTATCTCTATCTATTATAATATTCAAGATAATAACCAAAAACTGCAAAATTTCCTTCGGGCCAGGTGAGCTAAAAATAAATCAACATGACCAAAATGGTCAATTGACCCCCTAAGGAGTTGTTGCCCTTTATAGTCAATTTTTAACAATTTTCATAAAATTTGTTAATTTTTACTAACATTTTCCACTGTAACTACTGGGGCAAGTTCATTATAGATAGAGACAATTGTAAGCAGCAAGAATGTTCAGTAAAGTAAGATCTACAAACACATCACCATCACCAAAACACAATTTTGTCTTGAATCCATCTGTGTCCTTTGTTTAATTTGCACATAGACCAAGGTGAGTGGCACCGGCTCTTTAGAGCCTCTAGTTTAGTGGCCAGCTGAAGCCGACCTCTAGATGCTGGAATTTCTTGCTGCGTTGACAACCCATTGGTGGCCTTCGGCTGTTATCTGCTCTTTTGGCGGGTTGTTGTCTTTTTGACATATTCCCCATTGCCATTCTCAATTTGATAGAATATTTATATATCTCATGACAAAAATCTCTTTTTGTGATTATCCTTTTTTTATTTATGGCAAAATTCACATTTTTCATATATTTTATTAAGTAGAAATTCTGAAAACAGTATTCCAAATTCAGCAATCAATTATTTTTCATCAAACCAAGTACATTAGATGCCTTCTTACTATGGATTCATTATTACTTGTTTGGATAAAATTGAGAATGGAAATCAGGAATGTGTCTGATACTGAAACCAATTTTCATGGATTTCAACGGTAAACATGATCCGCGAAATTAACTGTTCAACGAATGACAAATTTTCTATAAGATTGTATGCAAAACTTCGGTAAAACCACAAAATTAAATATCCACCAACATGCAAGTTTCCTTAATCCATGAAAAATGGGAATCCACGAAAATAAGTGAATCCACAGTAACTATATACATACCTTTTGTACTATCAAAAAATTCTTGTAAAGATCCTGGTTTCTTGGCTAATTGTTCATACTCATGTGCTTGGAATATCATCTCAAACTTGTCTAGATCCTTCACGAACACTGCTTCTGGTGTAGTCTGGTGCTCATATTCCTATAAAAATAAACAGTCAAACTTTCATTTTAAGATGGTACCTAACACTACAGGGAGATAACTCTGTAAAATCAACTAAACAAATAATCACATTGTATTGTTAAAGGGGCACTAGCTGTCAAATTCATTGTAACCGATTTGACTCAAATTCTCATATTTGGTTTATAACAATGTAAAACATTTATCCAAACTATCAAAAGTCTAAAATAAACAGTTTACAGAGCTTGGGGTAGATAATATATAGGTTCGTTTCGTGTGTATTTTAGTCCAGACGCCATCTAATTAACTATCGATTTGACCTCAGATGACCATATAAGCCATGTAAACAAAAATAAAGATACGAATAGATTAAACCAACACGTGCAATTGGATTTTTATAGGTCTGTTTGATTTTATTTATAGATTAAAAATAGATGTTTCTCATTGTTTTTAACCATATAAGAATGATTTTATGTGCATCGAATTAGTAATCAAATGATTTACCGTAGTTTCACTTTCATTGTTGACATTCTTTTTCTTTAAATAACCAGTACACGTACAATGCATGCGTTGTCAATCTCTAGCTAGGGGTTAACTTGAAGTTCACATGAATACCGGTTAGAATGATGATGACGTTTTCACTTGCAAGTGAATCAGTCAAAAATTATGTTTAATCGCTTATTTCAACAAAATTAAAGGAAATTGATCGCTAAAATCAAATTATTATTTCATTATTCCAATTTGATTAATGATTGATCTAAAAAAAAATCATACTTTATTTTTTTTTATATATCGTAGCTAGTGCCCCTTTAAGGAAATATTAAGCTTCTCAATGATTAAAATTAGTTTTTGTCAAACTGCTATCTATTCAACCATTTTTATTCCGAGAAAGTGATTGGTTCAGGTTTTCTGAAATTTTTATATCTTTTTCAAAAGGTCAAAGCAAGGAGGTTATATTAGTAGGAGAGTGAACACTCTGCTTAATACAAAATTAGCATCCCCAGGATAGCAGTTCGATCAGAGAAAAATGATAAAATTATAAAGAAACCGACATGTTTATCACCCACTTGACATGGCCCTCTGATGTACTGGGCTGTTAACGCAAGCAGTTCGGGCTATTAGATAAATCGCACGTGTCACATGATTGTTATCAGTGACTGGGTTATTAAGGTTCAGGTGTATTTTTGGTAACAATGCAGTGTATAGATGTTTATGATATGGAAAAAGATTTGACGCGCAATTTCAAAATCAATCGTCTGTCTACGGTGAAAAAAGATAAAGAAATGACAAAGTTATGTGGGTTTAAAGGAAAGTTAGTGTGCTATTTTTATTCAACACTTCATGGGCTTTAAACAAAGATTTTCGCTTCACCTTTCAATTTCTGTTTATGAGAATTGGCAGGTAATAATCATAGAAAATATACGAATATGCAAAGTACTTTAGTTAGGTGACCGGTAACAACTGAAAGGAATATTTCCAATTGAAACATAGAAAAATTTATCGGGAACAACGTAAAAGTGACTTCAACCATGTCAACTTCGTACTTTATTTGGCCTTTTTAACTTTTTTGGATTCAAGTGTCACTGATGAGTCTTTTGTAGACAAAACGCACATCTGGCGTATAGAAAAAATTTAGTCCTGGTATCTATGATCGAGTTTATTGATATTAACATTGACAGCAATTAGACGGATATTTGTTTCATTTCTATTGGTAATAAGTTTACTTTTAACATAAAATTTTATTTTTAATTACTTAATAAAAAAATATCACAAAAAATCTTTTTAACATGTCAATAATTGTATATCCAGTCAGTTTATGACACCTCAGGTGTTTCCGTTCTTACTCGGGTATGTAATTATGACAAAATCTCCCTCTGTTACAAGAGTCGATCTCAACTAATTAACACCCACTTACAGAAAAGTCGGTAACATTTTATGTGTAATTATTGTCTTTTGTCCTCTCTCCTTCTCATATAACCTCCTTGGTCAAAGTAAATATTTTGTCAAAATTTTATGAAAATTAAACGAGCCATATTAATTTTAGTCAAGGTGTTGAGTACCACCTTAACAATGTTTGATGATTCTTTGTCATTTTTAATACATTTCTGTACTTAATATCTGTCGAAATATCTATATCATTTAGGGGCCATTTGATGAAGATGAGAAGTACAACATATTTGCCAGCTTGGGGTGTATGGTCATCATAATAGGACAGTTGCATTTTTTCTAAATGGACATTTGTACTCTAAAAAAAGAAAGTTTGCACTTTTTTTATGACATAGAGCAGGGCTCACACTACTTCAGAATTATAGGGAGAAGTGACTTCTCTTTTTGAAACTGATAGGGAGAAGTGGTGAGATTTGAAAGAGAAGTGCTCATTGGCGCGGTGCGATACAATGTTTGGATTTTACGTACAATAGTATAAAGGGCCATATGTAAATAATGTTCTTTTTATATTGTTCAATTCATATCTGAGTAAAAAAAATACAATTAAAGTAACATTTGAAATTAAAAGTTGTTTAAGTTTTACTAAGGTTCTTGTGAGAAACTACCAACTAAATATCTAGCAATAAAAAAATAAAATTATTTTAAAAAATGTAAAGAAATTATAATATATCAATTACAATTTAATTAAAAATTATCTTGTGTATGACATTCAGTGTTTCTCATAAAAAAAATATAAAAGTTATTAAGCTGGGCCATAATATATTGATATTAGTATAATAGTCTCAGAGTTGAGCAACTTTAATCAATAGTTTGAAACAATCCATAAAAAATATAGGGAATTATATACACCGATCAATTAGATGTCACCAAAAGTCTCTTAATGCGTGTGGAATGCGTAATTTTTCCCTTTGGGATCAATATTCTTCTGTCAGCTGTTCCATCCGTGCATCCGTAGTAATTATTGTAAAAGTACGGATTTCGGTCATAGCTGGTCCAGTTCAGATCCAGAGTTTAGAAATCGGTCAATGGCGGACGAATGCAAGAAAATTTACAAAAATAAACGATGTTTGACAAGTTATTTGGAAAGGAACATGACGTTTTTAATGCAATAAATGGATAAAAAATTTACTGGAGGCAACTTTTATCACGTTTAAATGAAGTAACAAACTTATTTTGCCGCCGAAATTGAGGTTGATGTATGTTTTCGAGTAACACTAACAAGCACCGAAACTGACTTGCGGAAAAATTATGCACGAAGTGATAAAAAGTTGTATTTTTATCAAATAACCTGCTACACACTGCGAAGACAATGCTTCAACCTTTTTTCTAAAGATTATGAATCGTTTATGTCTGAATTTCTTTAATTTTCAATAAAAAAATTGATGTTTCATCAACTTGGTAAAAATTGAAAATGTCCGATGACGGAAGTGACTGGTAGCGTGAGCCCTGATTGAGCTTAGTTAACATCACATTTAATTTATCAAAAAAATTAATAAATATCCAACACACAGCATAAATTTATGTAAAATTGAGAATGGAAAGGAAAAGAATCAAAGAGACAACAACCCAACTGA
Organism: Mytilus edulis; assembly: GCF_963676685.1. Classification (NCBI taxonomy): domain Eukaryota; kingdom Metazoa; phylum Mollusca; class Bivalvia; order Mytilida; family Mytilidae; genus Mytilus; species Mytilus edulis. The sequence continues at coordinate 18,568 of NW_027268277.1, forward strand.
TGTACGGTAGATGTATTTATATACAGGTACAAGACTGAATCTTTTGTCAGATAAACTAGAGGCTCTTTAGAGCCTGTGTCGCTCACCTTGGTCTATGTGAATATTAAACAATGGACACAGATGGATTCATGACAAAATTGTGTTTTGGTGATGGTGATGTGTTTGTAGATCTTACTTTACTAAACATTCTTGCTGCTTACAATTATCTCTATCTATAACAGTACTTTCTGTGGAAAATGTTATTGAAAATCTTCAAATTTTAAGAAAATTGTTAAAAATTGACTATGAAGGGCAATAACTCCTTAGGGGGTCAATTGACTATTTTGGTCATACTGACTTATTTTTAGTTCTTACTTTGCTGTTCATTATTGCTGTTTACAGTTTATCTCTATCTATAATAATATTCAAGATAATAACAAAAAAAACAGCAAAATTTCCTCAAAATTACCAATTCAGGGGCAGCAACCTAACAACCAATTATCTGATTCATCTGAAAATTCCAGGGCAGATAGATCGTGACCTGATCAACAATTTTACTTCCTGTCAGATTTGCTCTTAATGCTTTGGTTTTTGAGTTATAAGCAAAAAACTGCATTTTACCCCCATGTTCTATTTTTAGCCATGGTGGCCATCTTGGTTTGTTGGCCGAGTTACCAGACACATTTTTTTAACTAGATACCCCAATGATGATTATGGCTAAGTTTGGTTAAATTTGGCCCAGTAGTTTCAGAGGAGAAGATTTTTCTAAAAGATTACTAAGATTTACTAAAAATAGTTAAAAATTGACTATAAAGGGCAATAACTCCTAAAGTGGTCAACTGACCATTTTGGTAATGTTGACTTATTTGTAGATCTTACTTTGCTGAACATTATTGCTGTTTCCAGTTTATCTCTATCTATAATAATATTCAAGATAATAACCAAAAACAGCAATATTTCCTTAAAATTACCATTTCAGGGGCACCAACCCAACAACGGAATGTCCGATTCATCTGAACTTTTCAGGGCAGATAGATGTTGACCTGATGAACAATTTTTCCCCGTGTCAGATTTGCTCTAAATGCTTTGGTTTTTGAGTTATAAGCCAAAAACTGCATTTTACCCCTATGTTCTATTTTTAGCCATGGCAGCCATCTTGGTTGGTTGGGCGGGTCACCGGACACATTTTTTAAAATGCCTTTCGGCCAGGTGAGCTAAAAAGACAATTATACTTTATCTTCAAGAGGGCAGATGGAAGTTTACTCCTTATACCAAGCATAATTATTCCTTAAAAGTAGACATATGCACGAAAACATAACCAGCTGGTGTTTAATAACAGAAGAATGTGTCTGAGATCACTAATGACACTGCTCAAGCTTCAAACAAACAAATATTGGATAGAAGGATAGAAAGATGGAAAATCAAGGGTGACACAAAATGCCCCTGTCACCTACACAAATTCAAACAAGCTTAGATAAACTATAATGGTTAGATTTCCTGCATATTTCATGCAATTGATGAACACAAGAGAAACAAGTGAAAGTGTGAGCTACTGCTCACTGATGATACCCTTGCCTAAATGTTTTGGTAAACAGGAAGTTGTTAAGCGATGAATCTGAAAAGGCATCACACTGTGTAGCTGACTTATGTAAAACCTGAAACCAAATTTCAGAATCCATGTATTGTAGTTACTGAGAAAGATCCGAGGAAAATTTTTAACTTGGCTAAAATGATACCAATGTTCTGTAAACAGGAAGTTGTTGAGTGATCAATCTGAAAACACATCACACGGTAAAACTGACTTATAAAAAAACTGAAACCAAATTTCAAAGTTCCTGATAAAAGTTGTCAAGGGGCAGATGGAAGGATGGATAGACATACAGAGGAAAACAGCATACCCCAACTTTTTTTAAAGCGGGTGTATAAAAATATAGTATCAACAAGCTGCATAAAGAATCAAGAGCAATATCTAAGTTTCATCCAAAAACTATTTGTTTTCTTTAATAGAAAAAATTCAGAAGACTTTTAATATGCAACTTTTTTGGATAGAGTTATCACCCCTTGTCTCCATTTAATAAGTCAATTTGCACAAATTCCTTCAGAAATTAACTTTTCAAACTGTCCTCAAAACTTATGAAAATGTAGTGTTCTGAAAAGTTTTCTTCTGTTAAAGCCTTATATAATGCAGCACATTGATCTACTAAAGATTACTTTTTAGACACCCTCCATTGTTTATATTAAAAAACAGGGGCTAATCCAGCAATTTTAAAAGGGGGTTCCTAACCAAGGACAAAAGGGGGGGTTCCAACTACATGTCCCCATTCAAATGCATTGATCGTCCAAAAAAAAGAAGGGTTCCAAACCCCAGACCCCCCCCCCCCCCCCCCCCTTCCCTAGATCCGCCAATGAAAAACTTAGTAAGTCAAATATAAGAATTAAACCAGATGGTCTGACAAAATGGCAGCCAAATGGAAAAATCTAACTATAATTCAATTTGTTTATGAAAGACTTACCTCCCATAGAGAAAACAGTTCTTTACTTAAATCTTCACTAACTAAATCTGATATATGCTTCATAGCCATCTACAAAAATAAAGCCAAGCATAAAAAAAATACCAAATTATTAAGGCTTTATAATTACCATTGAATTGTATGTGGGAGGGAAGAAAGGGACTTTCAAATTTCCTTACAACCAAGAACCATTTTTTAGATAATTTCGTATTATGGTAATAGACCTGTACTAAAGACAGACCCATGACCCACATTTAACAATTATACTTCCCTTCCTTCCCCACATACATTTTATGGAATAGCCCAAATAATCTGTTGACACAGAGATATGAAGAGCCAACTATTAAGACAATACAGTTAAAACTTTTATCATTATTGAAAGCTGTATGGTTGTTTTAATTATCAATTAAAATTGAGAATGGAAATGGGGAATGTGTCAAAGAGACAACAACCCGACCAAATAAAAAACAACAGCAGAGGGTCACCAACAGGTCTTCAATGTAGCGAGAAATTCCCGCACCCGGAGGCGTCCTTCAGCTGGCCCCTAAACAAATATATACTAGTCCAGTGATAATGAACGCCATACTAATTTCCAAATTGTACACAAGAAACTAAAATTAAAATAATACAAGACTAACAAAGGCCAGAGGCTCCTGACTTGGGACAGGCGCAAAAATGCGGCGGGGTTAAACATGTTTGTGAGATCTCAACCCTCCCCCTATACCTCTAACCAATGTAGAAAAGTAAACGCATAACAATACGCACATTTAAATTCAGTTCAAGAGAAGTCCCGAGTCTGAAGTCAGAAGATGTAACCAAAGAAAATAAACAAAATGACAATAATACATAAATAACAACAGACTACTAGCAGTTAACTGACATGCCAGCTCCAGACTTCAATTAAACTGACTGAAAGATTATGATTTCATCATATGAACATCAGGCACAATCCTTCCCGTTAGGGGTTAAGTATCATACCATCATAACATATATGAGAAGAACATAACCCGTGTCATGCCAACAACTGTTTTTAGAATAAATGTGTTTAGTTCCGATGCAAAGACCTTATCAGTGACTCAATATTAACGCCGAAATATTCAATCTTTAATGACTTGACAACAGTATCGTAATTATATCCCTTGCTTGTATTGCTTGTATTAAATACATTTAACAGACTTCTGGTGGATAGTTGTTTTATTGACAATCATATCGCATCTCCTAGTTTGTATACAGAGTGTGTTGTAAGGGTAACTTCATTCTTCTAATTTTTACAGTGTGTTTTAAGAGTCCCAAGTCAGAGCCTGTAATTCAGTGGTTGTTGTTTGTTTATGTGCTACATATTTGTTTTTCGTCCATTTTTTTATATAAATAAGGCTGTTAGTTTTTTCGTTTGAATTGTTTTACATTGTCTTATCGGGGCCTATTATAGCTGACTATGTGGTATGGGCTTTGCTCATTGTTTAAGTCCGTACTGTGACCTATAGTTGTTTATTTCTGTTTCATTTTGGTCTCTTGTGGAGAGTTGTCTCATTGACAATCATACTACATCTTCTTCTCTATATAAGTTCATTCTTCTAATTTTTATACAGAGTGTGTTCTAAGGAAGATAAATTTATACTCCTAATTTTTATATATATATATTATATATAGAGTGTGTTTTAATGTAGACAACTTCATTCAATGTTCACTCTTTGCCATACAGAGGAATTACTTCAATGATTTAGTTCTTAAATCGCTTTTAAAAGTAACAATTTGACCAGATATGTTGTAAGTAATAGTGGAGGGCCAAACAAAAAAGTATGTGTGTTTACTGTTTCATACTGATCAAAAATAGAGTAGGGATTTTTGTTTAATTTTATTATTAGTTTTACATTGAGTCTATTATATCTATGGGAGCAACATTGTGACTTAAGCAGTGCTTAATTTAGGAATGACTGTAATATTATTTCTGTCTATGAAGAAATAACATAAAAAATTTGGTGCACACTGAATAATGCGCGTAGCCGGTTATTTAACAGTGTGCACCACATTTTTTATGTTATTTCGAATAGACAGAAAAAATCTTACAGTCATTTCTTATAATTTAATTCTAAATTCCATTTTAAACTGTAGAAAACCATGAAAAACCGTTGATGATGTCAAGGTCACATGACTAAATTATGTCTATGAGCTGATAACAAAATTACGTCAGCCAATCAGAAGACGTGTTACATCCAAAATTAAATTATTCAAAAATGGTAAAAAAAACTTAAAGGTAGGGGGTAAAAATAAGAATATGTTTATGTAGGAGTACAGTAAACACACATACATTTTGTTGTGCCTAGTCTTTCTTTAATAGTCACCTTTGTAAGAAGTACAAATCAATCACTAAACTTAGCCATTTTATTTTATTGTAGATTAAAAATATAATGCTGATAGAGAGGGGCGCTCATATTCGCTGTGGACACAATTTCGCCGTTTTATGATTTTGAGGTGTAAAAACTTCAAAGAATGGCTGAAATGGCAGAAATATGCCGATAAATTATATTTTTATAACAAATATGATTAGTTTTGAAAATGAGACCAAATTTCTGCACTTACCGCAAAGGACCGAAAAACGGACTACGATTTTCAGCCAATTTCCTGAATGAAAAAAAGGATTTCAGAGAAGTATGTCTTAGTAATTCTTTAACTGATTGCCCTAACTTTCAGTTTTTTACACTTTTCAAATGTCTACTATTCATCTATAATGAAATTTATTTGATAAATATTGTTTAAAGCTGCAGTTATTTGGTTTCAAATAGATGTGTAAAAACTGCGAATATGTGTCCCCCGTTGACAAAAAGTCAGGAAATTTTAAACACCCTTTAATCCAACTTTTCAGATGATTTTTCTCAAAACAAACACGTTTTCAAGCTAAGAATATTTTGCATTTGAAGTTATCGTCATATAGAAATATCAGTATACTTCAAAAACATAAAGACCTGAACATAAACTGAAGAAAACATGGAAAGATATGGCGAAAATGAGCACCCCACTCCAACTGATTCTGGAACTAATTATAATGCTCAAATTATCAAATAAAATTGAGAATGGAAATGGGGAATGTTTCAAAGAGACAACAACCCAACCAAAGAGCAGAAAACAACTGAAAGCCAACAATGGGTCTTCAACACAGCAAGTTTATACTGCACCATGAGGCGTGCTTCAGCTGGCAATCTCTGTATACATATGATAACCCTTCATAAGTGTTTCTAGATTCTTGTTTTTTTATATAGATTAGACCGTTGGTTTACCAGTTTGAATGGTTTTTCACTAGTCATGTTTGGGGCCATTTATAGCTTGTTGTTTGGAGTAAGTAAAGGCTCCATGTTGAAGGCCTTACTTTGACCTAGAATGGTTTACTTTCACAAAGTCACTAAAGTGTGATTTAATTTGGATGGAGAGTTGACTCATTGGAAATGATACCACATCTTCTTAGATCTGTATGTTTAAAATTTTGATAAAATACACATTATTTCTAATAACACCCATTTATTTTTTCATATACGATATATTAGCTCATGAAAGGTCATTTACCAAAATTTTAGAAGATTCTTGATTTTCTTTCTTTGGTTTTGAGACCGAAATAATATCAATGCAAATAAAAGGTAAAAGTCCGAGTCAGTCTTTTCCCGCCATATTTTAAATCTCAAATATCTCGAAAAGGAGGTCCAAGATCTATCAATATTTTTAACTTATTTTTTATCCTTAAAGAGTGCTCTACCTGCTTATAGTATCAATTTTAACTTCTTAATTTATTAATTTTCACCTAACCTCACCTAAGAAAATCCTTAACTGAATGATTTAAAATCACTAATTACAGTCATTCCTCTGACTATTGAATGTATTGGTAAGTATTAAAGTGTCCATTCAAGAGAGGTGACTTTTCAAACAAGCTTCTTAAATATTCAGTTTCCTACATTGACTGTTGCCAATCACATCCAGCAGGGTCTGAAAGTGACCCTTAGTGACGCCATAACTAGTTGTTTAACCATTATGGAATATAAGTTTCACAGATGATAGTGGATATGTTCCTTTTGTCTGAACTACAATCCTGTTCCATTTGTTCCCTTATCACGACTGTGATCCACTGAATTAGACCTACATGTATTACTTGGTTTGTATTAACATGAGCTAACCGGTAGTCCTTATTTTTTAATGTTGTATTTATGTACTTATGTTTGTCTGTCTTTTTCTCTTTTACCCATGCAGTGTTCTCCCCAAGCCGTTTTAGTGCTATTGTAATTTACCGCTGTAGTATTTGGGCAGACTGAAGCGCTATCCAATCAAAAATCAGGGTATTGTTTTTAAATTTTCAAACTTCCGGTATTATTTTGTACACATTCCGATCATGTGATGGACTGGTTGATTTATCTGAAAGATTGTTAATTTACCCATGGCATGGCATTGTCAATTTATTTTTGATTTATGAGTTTGACTGTCCCTCTGGTGTCTTTTAGAGGCAGGTTTTATTGTACATCATGTATCGTATTCTATATATAGACTTACTTCTTCTCTTATATGTTTCTCTGATTTGTCAACACGATCAGCTGGTGTCAGATCTCCAACTATGCTCTCTGCCATATCATGTACTAATGACAACTTTATACATCTGAAATATATCAGTATACAAGTAGTGAATCTAGAACTGAATAAGAGCATGGTTAACATGGTTAATGTTTTCAAAAAGGGCACTTGGTTGTCGAATATATATACCTAATAGGGCACATAAATAATATAGTAATTTACATATTCAGGGCTCACACTACTTCAAAATCATAGGGAGAAGTGACTTCTCTTTTTCAAACTGAGAGGGATAAGTGGAGAGATTTTTACAGTACCGGTTTAGTTAATTGCTGAACATGCTGAAGATCTATTGTTGTTGTTCTTTATCTGTGTGATCTGTTTGATTTATGCATAATTGTTTCATTGGCTATTAACCATGTTAACATGATTAAGCCACATCCCCTTAATTAAAACCAATAAGTAATTGGGATCCATCAAACCACTTTACATTTTGTTTTGCTCAAGTTTTGAAAACTAAATAATTACATCTGACACATGTATGTTTCAGAAGAATACATTATTTTGATTGGATAACAACGCTTGTGTGCCATACTAAAATTCACCTTCATATTCTAATTAAGTTTAATATTCATGATGACACATGCTATCACAAAAAGGGCACAGGTAATGCGGTAAATAAATAAATAATAAAAATCGATTTTTCATGATCATAGCGGGAAAAAAAAGAGTAATTACCGGTATACATGTATAAGTAATGAATGCTTCTTTTAGTAATTTCATAGGGTTATAAAAGCGTTGACCGTGCGCACATACAAAATGTACTTCGGTCAACGCTTTACAACCCAATGATTTTACAAAAAGAAGCATTCAATTCTGAAATAAATACTTTTCTTTGTTCAACCCTGTACTGGGATCTACCAAGAAAGATAAAGTAGCCATTCTGTACATGTGGTCAGATACACTCTCTGGTTCGTCTACATGTTTCAACACCCAACCAGTTCTCTTTACTCTCTGAAAAACATATATAAATTACCAATGTATAAAATGTCATAATATTTGATATAATTATGCTGTGGTGCAGTTGTCCAACAACATTTTTTTTTCATAATTTCATCAATGCAGATAAATGAACATGATGAAGTCATGAAAGTCATGAAAGTTATAAGATTTTTAAGGATAAGATACTAAGAATCATAATCCATGTCAAGATCTAAATTTTACTGTTTGTATATAGAAAATTTTGCAATCTGAATTAAAATACATATATTCTTTTTTCCAGAATTCAGGTACACTGTCCCATACAAGGATGTGACAAAGCTCAAATTTCTGGTTGCTCCAAGTCATTAAAAGTGTGTGTACCTTTTCCACAAAGTTTGATGGTCCCAACAAGAAGTCAAACAGAACTTTGCAGGGGTGGATCCAGCCATTTTAAAAAGGGGGGGTTCCTAACCCAGGACAAATAGGGGGTTCCAACTACATGTCACCATTCAAATACATTGATCGTCCAAAAAAAGGGGGGGTTCCAACCCCCGGAACCCCCCTCTGGATCCGCGCCTGCTTTGTTGTTCATTTTGTTAGTTTCTTGTACGACATAGAAATTTCTTCTATTGTAATTTCACTGACTTATTTGTACTTGCCACTGGTGAAGAAGAAACTATTATGTCCTCTCCAGAATGTCTTAATACAAAAAATACAAGGAGATTAAATTACTTAAATAGACAAATTTCCATCAGAGACCAAATTTTTTTCATGTTAGCAACCATAGGACATGACAGGCCTCTTTATTAATTACTAAACATGTATTACAAATGTAGGGTATAGGTTTTGCTCATTGTCAAAGGCCATAGGGAAAAAGAGGGTTATCATTGTTAATGTGGAAACCTCTACCTCATTTTTGTATCTTTTAAATAGTTGTTTCAATGGCAATTATACCACATCCTCAAGGCTGTAACTACCCTTGAGGCAAGTGAGGCAACTGCCTCACTAAAATTTCCACACTGATTAAATTTTTGTATACATATATATAAATATAATAGTCATTTGTTGTTCTGTCTCAACCTTGATTTCTATAACTTGTCATCATTCCTTTAAAACTATTTGTAAACTATTCTTCCTGGATATAACCCAGCATCTCAACGGGTGATGTTTCTCGATTACATTAACCTAGTAACGATAATCATCATGGATCTCTAGTTAAAAACAGCGCTCTTGCAGAAAAAGGAAAAGCGACACTGAAGGTAAAGAAGGAATAATTCTAGTAAACTAATTTTTTTGTGAACAGAGTCTGAGTAAATGGAGTATTGCATATAACTTCATTAGTACAATCCAAAAACGATAAGTAGACTGACAAATCAAGTACTGGTCTTCAGCAAAAATGTTCAGAAGGGGCAGTCCTGTCTGCGTATTAATTTCTCCGTTTCACCAACTTTTGACAAATCAAGTACTGGGCATCGCAAGGGGGCAGTCCTGTCTGCATATTCAATTCACGAACTTTAATCTTTCTCTTTACAAACAAATAATATATAAATAATATGAAACATGCATGGATTAGTTTTTATCCATGTTTCTTTAACCTTAAAAATTGAAAGAATATCCCATATTCCAATTTGATATTATTGAGGAATGGAAGAACCTTTAACACAGGATTTTGTCTTTACTTATTTGGGACTACGGAATTTCGTTTCTTTATATACATGATATAGGGGTTTCGGGATCGGACACCCCAACCCCTAACCCCTGAATTTATAGATTCTGGAACTAAAATACCACCAACTATTTCCAGAAATAATTGGAAATTACCGGGTACGGACCTACATGTACTCCATTCCAATTTCCCCTGTACCCATATCATATATACTTACTCTATAGATATAATCATATACCTGTATCTTATCTCATTTTATCCCTAGTTTGTCTACTCTTTGTCAGCATAAAAGCGAGTTTAATATTTTGTAACCGCGACTGTATGATGGTGCTTACAGGAAAGCTTAATTCCCTTTTGCAAACAAAACTGTTACTACCGACGCTGCTACCAAATTGCTGATGGAGAAGGAATTGGAAGAAGACATTGATCGTTGTGTTGATGATAATGTGCTACCTTTAGAAACACAGACTGCCCTGAAACGACTGAAAACTTGGAAAAGAGCATGCATGAGTGGCGAGAGATTGTGCGGTCATGCCATGCTCCATGTTCATCGTGATAAGGATATCAGCAGACCAAATTATGATTCTGAAACGATTTGACTGAACCGGCAATAGAAAAATTTGGCAAACTCTACTGAATCGATGTTTGTTCTATGTTCTGGCAGCAGACTCAAATCAGTGATATTTGGATGATTATCTTACATATAAATTTCAGATTTAAATAAAGTTGTTAAAAATTTGGTGTTAGTAAAAGTCTTATATAATATGAAAAATTTATATAAAAAGTGTCCAAATTCAAAACATTATCAAACTCTCTTAAAATGCCTAGAATGCAGGATTTTGCACCATGCATTTCAAACCTTCCAAAAAAAAAAATTTCGCCTTGCTTCGCTCGGCTCAATTATTTTGCCTCACTAAAATAAGATGCCTAGTTAAGGCCTTGATCCTATTTTATAAATACCAACATATTTTACTCTCTTTCAATAGTCAATACATGTATAGGACTGGGTATGTAACACGAGTATACCTGTCATATAGAAGGATCCTATCCTTTTTAGCCCACCAAATTTTGGTACACTTTCAAAACTGATACAATCATTAATCCTACATGATTTGGTGCAATATTTCACACAATTAAAAAGTTATATAGAAAACTATTTGTGTCCTCATCAATTTCTTAACTGATACATAACTTACTCCCAATGACGGTCTATACTAATTTTAAAGGCTTCCACAGTTTTTGATAAAATAACTTCAACTGGTAGGTTATTCCAATCATTAATAATTCGTTGTGAGAAATGTCTTAATGGAAAAGAAGTGTTACATCTAGGTTTTGCTAATTTCCAATTATGCCCACGGGTATTTGTACTGATGACAGTAAAAAATCTTTCATAAGATATATACCAACACTTCTGACCATGCTGACAGTGTGATCTCATACCGGGACTTTCTATAGTATGACTATATCATACAAATACAAAAATTTTATTGGCACAAACACAATCACAATAATTGGCAAAGGCCCATATTCATAAGAAAACTAGAAAAAAATGAAGTTAATATTGTGTGAGCTAAAAAAAAATAGTTGAATGGGAGGGTGGATTTTTTGGTGAGGTAAGTAATTTTATTTAAGGCAGTGTCTGCTCGTACCCACATGCAGGTACGAATAGTCAAATTGCCATTCTAGGCTGCGCGTACCCACATCGGGTTTTCTATTAAAATGCCATCGGATCGGGAATGAAACGTGAAATATATATGGAATTTGTTGTAATTAGTGAGTAAATTGATTAAAACTACTCAGAATTTTTATAAATATACACATATATATATGGGTACCACGATTTCCCGAGAAATACGAGAAAAACGTAATATCCCAAAAACAAATTGATATATCCCGAGAAAAAGATTTTTAATGGTGTTATATAGGTGTTGTACTGCTTAAATTAGTGTAACAGCATACAATAATAAGGTTTAAGGCGTTCATATTTAATAAAAGTACACGCAATCTTCATAAAATCGATTTTTATATCTTGTATCGTGTTATATCCATCGAATGGCAGGACCGAATAACAGGACTAAATAAAAAATGCTAATAACTTTTTCATTTCTCAAAGGATTTATCTAAAATTTGAAATATAATAAGATTTTATCATTTTATATGTCGATGTAAGAAGAAATAAATAGATTTCTTTTTTTTAAAACGTCAGAAAACATGACCTAACCAACGACAACGATAATGACAGGCGGGCCAACATCGACAATGACAGGACCAAATAAAAATGCTAATAACTTTTTTATTTCGCAAAGGAATTAAATATAAAATAAGAAGTCATCTTTCAATACATGAATTTTATTGAAAAAAAAATAAAAATTCAAAAACTTGCGAAAATGTGACATTCTTAAACTTGCGAAAAACGTGAATTCTTAAATTTTGATCCATAATTAATAAGATATTTCTAAAAATAAACCTCAAGAAAAACACTTTTTAGTGGGTAAAAACTTGACCTAGCTGACAAATGTACGTTGGCGGACAGAAAGTCAAAGGACAAAAAGACACAAAGGATCAGTATACAATTGTTTGAATATTTAAGAGAGAGATGTTAAATATTTACTTGTTAATGCATATATATTCATTTTACAATTTAGGAAATATAGCTCATTAAACTAGATAAATTGAGATTTATTGAATTATAATCATTATATTTTTGACATCCTGACATCATGCAGTCGCTTAAGTCAGGGACTTTCTACTTTAATGTTCTGAAAATATTTAAAAAAAAAAAAAACTATATGTGATTTAATTACTGTCATCACAAACTTAACTTATTTATGGCTTATTTCACACCTTATGTTTGTTACCTTATAATTTTGATTAAACGTGTCAGATTATGACCGGTGATTAAACTATAAAAAAACTTTTTCTCGGGAAATATCAGTTGTTTTGGGGATATCACGTTTTTCTTGTATTTCTCGGGAAATTGTGGTACCGTATATATATAGGTAAGTGAACAGTTTTTTCTCAGTTAGTTAATCTTCTTAAAATGGAAGAGAGTGATATTATAACTGTGGGGAAGACATTTCAGACTTATCATGAATTAGAAAAATTTGTACAGAACTAGAGGGCGTTAAATTTCATACAATTGTATAAAAAAAATTCACACTGAATGACATTATATCCGAAAAAAACAAAGGCTGATGTCAATAACCTTCTTGATGTTTCTCTTATAAACAATAAAATTTTTGATGAAAACGTAAACCTCCAGCGCATTAAAAAAATGTTTACCACTGAAGCTTGGAAGCAACTAAAAAGTAAGATCACGGAAAGAAGGGAAACATGAAACTGGATATGTATAAAGTGTAAAAAAAACCTACACGATCAGGACTCTTTGGCATGTGATTGCTGTTTAGACTGGCAACATTTGAAATGTGCAGGGTTGAAATCTGTGCCAAAACAATCATATTGGATATGTAAAATTTGTTCCAAATCTTAATTAGTTACATGAATCTTTTATAATTGGTTTAAATTGATATTATTACTTGCTTCTACATTGTTCTATAATTTGTTTAATTTTATTAATTTTATAATATGGGGACGAATTTTTTTTATGTCATGTTTTGAAATCCCGGACCTGCGCAGAAATGTACAATATACTTCCTTTTTCCGGTCTCGTTTGTATGAAACTTTGAGTAAAATATATATTTATCAGTCTAGTATAAAATAGGAAGAAACACGCAATACCAATTTCATTTTTAATAATTCCTTGATATGAAAAAACGTTACCTAATGATAGCGTTTCTTTGTTTACATTGCATATGACGTCATAATTTAAATAACGTCACAACTAAAATCCCTAACAACAGAACCAAACTCGGAAACGTTACGGTATTTCCGTTTCTTTTTTTTTTTGACAAATAATTAAGTTACAAAAAAATAATTCATACAGACTTCGTCCCCATTTACAGGTAATGCCTGCCTCATATTAGTATTAATTACTATCATGTTTTTCTTTTACAGGGACTGTACAGTTTCATTTTCCTTCATTGTGCATTTAATTTTGCAATGTATATTATGTATCATTATTTAATAAATACAATTTGAAAATATTATTTTTCATACTCTTCGATCACTCGTTCTACGCGAAATCCCATATTATCGATAATTTCCGTATATATTTCACGTTTCATTCCCGATCCGATGGCATTTTAATAGAAACCCGGATGTGGGTACGCGCAGCCAAGACCGGCAATTTGACTATTCGTACCCGCATGCGGGTACGCGCAGACACTGCCTTTATTTAATTTTCACCAACTGTAAAAAATGGAATTTCCAAGTTTTCAAACAATGTCCATTTTTTTATTTCGCTGTCAGTTTCAGCAAGTTAATACTTTTCATGATTTTCATTTCAAAAGACTTTTAAAAGCGATTAACAACCTTAAGTTGTCCCATCAAAGACATAAATTCAAACAGCTTTCCAATATTCGATTTGGCCATATTTTGTGTATTTTGTCAACAAACTGGTATTTTCAACAAGCTTTCAGCGAAGAAAGAAAGACTATAAATCGGATCCAGTCATTAAACAATGTGCTTCCGGTTTTGATAGGCCAATCACGGT
>NW_027268278.1:0-27737 GCF_963676685.1 Mytilus edulis
TCTATTGCTTTTAGTACATAATAAATGATATATTAGGGCATTTAAACAGCATTTTTTTTGCAATATTTTAATTTTCAAAGCCCAAAATGTTGATAGTTGAAATTATTCAATTTTAACGTCAAAATTTGACACGCAAAGATGAGTATAGAATTTAACATATTGTCTATAATATATATCCTATTGTTATGAAACTTTGCAAGCAGTGTTATAATTTATTAAGCTTTGGTCATACCAAGTTTTTTTTAAGATTTGTCAACTCTTTCTATCCTATTAGGTCCGAGACCACAATTGTCGTCCCTTGATTTTCGTTGTTCACGAATATAGTCCCTAGTGTTAACAGTGGGTTACTTGCCAATAATTTTTATATCCTCTCCAAATTTATTTCTCCATGTTTAATGCCTCAAATTGTAAGTAGGGGGGTGAAATTACACTGTAAAAAAATTTGGGTCCAGAATTTTACAGGAAAGTAGTGATTTGGTCCAGCTGAAAAAGGTTAAAAATTAGCACTTCGGAAGCTGTCAAAAGATTTCAAGGCACCCTAAACACAAAATTGTCCATATTTTGAGTTAGAGGCGATGAAGTTTTCTATAATTTTGATATAATTTGTCCCAAAAGTAGTACAACACACTGTAAAAATTTCATTGAGAAAGCGCAGGTGGATTTTTTTTAATTTTCATTTATGTTCTAAAAGAAATGCACTACGAATTAATTGTGTTCTCGGACCAAGTGACTACAAATATAAATTTTACAAAATCCATAAAATTTGATAACCAAGTTTTATTACGATATTCAATATTGTGGGTTATAATAGGCTAAATAAAATTCAAATATTTCTCGACACAAACCAAGTGATGTTCATACAAAGTCACTATTTAAATTGGTCAATTCAAATTAATATATCAATAGGGTGAAGTCATTTAAGGACGTCTTTTAAGGACAACTGTTGACAGACCTCAATCTAAACATCAAACTTGTCATACTGCTAAAAACGGCAATAAATCCTTCAATCAAACAAACTTGAAGGCCATACCTTATTTTATCTTAACAATAGACGCTTTTAATTCCGTTGAAAATAGAAATGAAATTCTAAATTGAAGATGTTGACCTTACGTTGATCATTTAACAACGGTCTGTTTAAGGTACAAAACCTGATTCTTCTAGTGCATTGATCAAGGACTAAAGCTAATTAGCTTTATCGCAAGATAATGAGATTGATAAGAGATAACATCATCATCTTTAATTGTAATGTCGTACCCTCTATGACGTGACAGGTACTATACTGAACTATATTGAAAGTTTAAATAGAATTACGGAAGATATTTTAGACTAAAAAACTTGAAATTCTTTTAAAGAATAATAGCTATTGTTATCATTTTTATAAAGAAAAAATATATCCCCTCTGGCCATTTTTCTTAAATGCATTGTATAAATCCACATTTCTAAAGATCTTTTTGAAGTTTTGGTAGTACCAGTACAACATAATGGTAATAAATAGTTAGAAAGATAAAATCGTAAATAACATTTCGTTTGGTCAAATATTTCATTGATATGGTGCAACAAGAACAAGAGGCCCATAGTGTAAACTCTAGGATGTTAGTTTTAAACATATTTATTTATAGTGGATTGGGAAACAAGTTTTTGCCACTGATATTAATCCCTTTCCACTTTGTGGGTGCAAGTACTGCCTTGTAGCGGCATTAGCCTACTCTTTTTCGAAATCTACAAGGGGTGTCTTTAACGTGCAAGAGATATGGCTCTCTCTTAACACGGGTCAGCCATATATTGTCCCCTTCCCACAGATTATCATCGTTTCCTCAAGACCATACGTGCAGATGGTGTCAAGGGAGAGTCAAAAATTGAGTCCTAACTCTTCGTTTAACCCTTTTCTTATATTTGATTTTTAGGTAATGCATTAAATAATTTTGCTTGCGACTCTTATATTTGTAATGACAATGATAAATTAGTGTTAAATGTGCAGTGACAAATGTTTCAGGCATTATAGGACGAGAAGATATCATTGTAAAAAGAATATGAACCCTACTTTGTACTAAATTAATATCCTGAACTAGAATTTAAACTTTCCGTCACACCTTACCACATCCTGAAAAACAGCCTCGCATAAATGGAAAGACTTTTATAAAAGACTGTTTTTAATCTTGTAGCTAATTTTTGTTGTTATTGAAAACTGCACTTCTGATCTGACAAAAACAAAAAATTTCATTCTTCTATACTTTTAATATTTTTCATTCATATTAATTTATAATAATTTAATTTTGGATGTAACGCGTCTTCCGATTGGCTGACATTATTTTGTTATGAGCCCATAGACATAATTTAGTCATGTGACCGTGACGTCATCAACATTTTTTCATGGTTCCGGTTTAAAATGGAATTTAGAATTAAATTATAAGAAATGACTGTAATATTTTTTCTGTCTATTCCAAATAACATAAAAAATGTGGTTCACACTGTTAAATAACCCGCTACGTGCGTTATTCAGTGTGTACCAAATTTTGTATGTTTTTTCTTCATAGACAGAAAAAATATTACAGTCATTCCTTAAATAAAATGCAGATACATTCTTTCCCGCCAAAATTCCTTTTTTTTCTTCTTCAAATACTTGATTCTCAAGAACAATCACTCAACCTATCCTTATTTTTAGTCAATATGATTTATATACTCTATACCATATAAAGTATGTATGAAAATTTAGTGATTTGGATTTCCCCATAAAGCGTCCTTAGGGCAATCTAAGATGATTTTTTTTTTTTTTTTGTGAAGAATTGCATACCGGTATATAATAGTTGAAGTAACAGAATTAAAAATTCAATTTTATTCAGAATAGATTTTTTATTCTGATTAAAACTATCAAAAAACCAATATATAGTAAGTATTAACTCCAATACTCTTAAATTGAAGATGTAATCATAAAAAAGAACTCTTTAACATACATTTTAACAATAGACAAACTTTTTATAGAATAATTTATGATATTTTTTTCTGAGTACAAACAAGCATAAACGTATTGTAACTAAAATAAATTCAAAATTTTGATAATAATGAACTGTAAATTTCTTATCTTTTCCTTTTAAAAATCATAATTTGAACAGTTAACAAATTTAAGATTTTTTAGGCATAATTTGTGATCGTTTGAATAAATTCATCAATGACTGTACAATAATGAACTAGTGTTTAATTAACTGGAAATTACACAAAGAATAAAATAACACGAAAATATACTTCAAAATCGTTTTTAAACCAAAATTATATTCCATTAAGCTCATTAGCATACAATATATTCAACATATTTAAAATTTAAGATTTAAGACCACCAATTATGTTAGTTAATATGCAAATATCCATATATTGTCCTCGAAATCTTTAAAAAAATCGGTTGAAAAAAAATAAAATATATTTCCTTTTTAACTGTAATGGAATGGAAAGTTTATGAATAAATGAAAAATACAATAGAAGTATTTCATAATGCAAAATGTTCCTTTCATGTTTATATCATATCACCTTAAGATTATAAATTATCTAAATTTAAACCTTGTAGGATATTTACGAGCTTAATTATGTTCATTGCCAATATATAAATGTACATTAAAATTTTGGTCTAGAATTGAAAATTAACAACACTTCCATTTCTTTTAAAAAGAATAACTTCACAAGAAAGAGCTGTACACAAAACTAAGTTATTGTTGATTAAAAATGTCATCGTTAATGCTGCTTTTTATGGTATTTTCTTTCTTTATAAAAAAATCTCTCTGATGATTTGGAAAAAGACGTAAGACCTACATGGTTGCAGTCACTATGCATAAACAACTGGTTTAATTTTTCACACTACTTCTTCATACATTGCCATTAAGACATTTGTACTGTTATAAATCATGTGATCACTTAAAGAACTAGGAATTCAGGTAAAGAGAACAAACGTTAAGACTTCATCAAAGGTGTGCTTGAATCTGAAATTTTTTAAATTCTCAACATTTGACTTCAAGGCAAGAGTATTTTTGTTGAAATAAAAGGACATTGATTAATTAAAATGAGCATCTAAACCAATTCATTGAAAAAGTCAAACACTATTTGTTCTGGAATATAAAGTTTAAAATGACTGGTTATGAAAAGAAGAAACAAAAGAGTGACATGTGACACCCCCCCCCTTTTTTTTAAAAACAAAAACTCAATAACTCTAAAATAATATTTTGAATCATCACCAAAGGTATACAGATCTTTAGTTTAATATAACTAAGAAGTGTGTAAAGTTTTAAGTAATTAACATAAATCGTTTTATGAGAAACAATGTGACATGTGAAAAAAAACACACACCTGTTTTAGTTACATAGTCCCACAATAAAAATAAAAAATTTAAATCTTGTTTTCACAAAAAAGTATACAGATCGTTTGACCATCATAAGAAACAACTATGTAAAGTTTCAAAAAATTTGGATAAGTGGTTCTCAGGTTACAGTGCCACATGTGGAGGCTGGACAGACAGACGGACAGAGTGGACATTTGTATACCATAATTCCCGTATACCAACTATTCAGTTTTTGTAAAAATGCAATCAATTATCAGGCTAAGTCCACCCCTGTTATTTAACTTATCATCAAACAGAAAGTAGATGTCTGACAGTTCTGAAAAGAACACTTACATTCACAACTCACTACATTCAAATATGGTCATGTTATACTGTAGTGCTTGTGAAATGTGAGAAAACAAATGTTATGTTCATTCAACATACCAGTACTAAAAACTAAAACAATCTAGGCATTTGCAAATATGAAAGTAGACGTCATACAGATTACAGAAGTATTTTAACATTACAAGTAATCCATGTCAAGCTAGTATATAAGGTCATTTTGTAGAGATCTACACCAAATCTAAACCTGCAATCATCTACACCAAGTCTTAACCTACAATCATCTACACCAAGTCTAAACCTGCAATAATCTACACCAAGTCTAAACCTGCAATCATCTACATCAAGTCTAAACCTTCAATCATCTACACCAAGTCTTAACCTGCAATCATCTACACCAAGTCTAAACCTGCAATAATCTACACCAAGTCTAAACCTGCAATCATCTACATCAAGTCTAAACCTTCAATCATCTACACAATGTCTGAACCTGCAATAATCTACACCAAGTCTAAACCTGCAATCATTTACACTAAGTCTTAACCTGCAATCATCTACACCAAGTCTGAACTGCAATAATCTACACCAAGTCTAAACCTGCATTCATCTACATCAAATTTTTAACCTGCAATCATCTACACAAGTCTAAACCTTCAATCATCTACACCAAGTCTAAACCTGCAATCATCTACACTAAGTTTAAACCTACAATAATCTACACCAAGTCTAAACCTGCAATAATCTACACCAAGTCTAAACCTGCAATCATTCACACCAAATCTAAACCTGCAATAATCTACACCAAGTCTAAACCTGCAATCATTTACACCAAGTTTCAACCTGCAATCATCTACACCAAGTCTAAACCTGCAATCATCTACACTAAGTTTAAACCTACAATAATCTACACCAAGTCTAAACCTGCAATAATCTACACCAAGTCTAAACCTGCAATCATTCACACCAAATCTAAACCTGCAATAATCTACACCAAGTCTAAACCTGCAATCATTTACACCAAGTTTCAACCTGCAATCTTTTACACCAAGTCTAAAGTAAGCATGCAATCATCTACATCAGATTTTTTTCAGGTTGATCTCTGGTTCGATTTCCTAAATCAAACTTTGTATTATCAAATACCTTCTACCATGAAGTCAGTATTATTTGACAATGTTGTACCTAAATACTATTGTGTGATCAGTACAAAAGACTGACTAGTGTGGGATTTGAGAGGTCAGAGGGTAAACTTTTCATTTGACAACTAAAGCTTTTGTATGGGAACATAAAGTTGGAACCCCTTTTTATGACTTGGTTATCTTTTAAAACTGGTTGCATCTGTGGTTGCTGACCTATAATGATTGTTTATAATAACTGTTTGAGTCTTTTGTACACAAAAACATGCCATGTATCTGACGTACAAAATCATTAGCCCAGTATCTTTGAGGAGTTTTTTTTATACTTATACAAATTTTCATAAAAAGTAATTTTGTTTGTACATTTTTCACAAGTAATTGTTTATTCTTCAAGTACACAACAATTTACCACAAAAATTGTAAAAACTTTAAAAACTGTGCTTTTTACCAATAAATTTCCCTTTGAAGTTTCAAATTTGATTTGAAGTAATTAAAATGATAAATAAAATATCATTATAGTAAAAATATTTGACTAGACATCTTAAAAGTACACCAGCACCCCCCAAATATTATAAATACGTAGAACAGAAAACTACTAATGAATTTATAGATGAGAGACATCTTTATTAGTTGTATTAAAAAATCTATATAAAATAGGGACCAAAAATCTATGATAATGTCCTATACAAATATCTTTATATAAACTGAATTATCAAATTTAAATCGTAGACGTGGAAGTGTTACGTGCTGCATTGTTAATTTGACGTTTATTAACTGCGGTATTTATTGTAAATAGCAAAATAATCGTTCAATTTTATATAACGTCCTTCTGCATAATAAAGTAATGTATTATGCTTTGAATTAAGTCAAATACAATTGGCAAGGTTAATATACGAGATAACACTTTTTATATGGCTATTAGTTTTCACAATTGTTTAACGTGTCACTCCAGCCTTTTGTCTGGACCATGAGCGATTGATAATTTGGGGTTTGACAACAAAAATAATTTTCTATTTATCGACAGGAAATTTAACAGAGGTCTCAGTGATTGTTGTAGTTATGGATCAAATTCGATTAGCCAAAACGGGGCCCACCTTCTACTGACGACAGAATAAAAAGACGATTGTTTAACACTTGCATCTATGAAGTATCGGATATCTAGAATCAAGCGTTTTATTTTACACGGCTGAAATGACAATACATCTTCCTCTATTGTTCAAGAGACATAAATGTAATTTGAGACCCTTCTACTTCTATGTATAGAGAAATGCAAGGTTGAAATTCAAATTATCTAAGTTTCAAATTATAACAATGTTACTGATAACGACTTATGTCACATTAAAAATAGTCTAGTTAGATGAGTTATCACGGTTTCATAGACTATCCATTTTGACAACGGGTAGAAATTAAAAGTAGTCCAACATACTATTTAACCATAAAAGTCAATTCTGGTCTATAAACATGTATAGAGGTCACGGTTATAAAGCAAATGTTTTAATTTCAAAATGATTTGTCAAAAATTTAATATCTTTATGTCTCAATTAAGACGTAAGAAAATGAATCAATAAAGTGGTCGGATTTTGTGATCCTGAAAATTTCAACTTTTCAAAAGATTTGTTTAATGGTTTACAAATTATTACATAAATCTAAAAAAATAATCTAAGAAGGAATTCAAATTTAAAGGAAACAAATATGAAATATTAGTAATAAAAACAATATAAAACTTATTTTGGTTTGAAAGAAATCGTTTCATCTTCTCTATATACCCTAGTTTTCTGAACCATCTGATTGTTCCAAGTACAAATGTATCCTTCAAATAAATATATATATCCTATTTATATAAATCATAAAGGCCTGTTGTCATTATCAATATTTTCCTGTACCAGTTTCTTCGGTGAAATTATTTTTCATAGTAACAACTGTCAAAGAAAACTAGATCTCACAAACATGTTTAACCCCGCCGCATTTTTGCGCCTGTCCCAAGTCAGGAGCCTCTGGCCTTTGTAAGTCTTGTATTATTTTAATTTTAGTTTCTTGTGTACTATTTGGAAATTAGTATGGGCGTTCATTATCACTGGACTAGTATAATTTGTTTAGGGGCCAGCTGAAGGACGCCTCCGGGTGCGGGAATTTCTCGCTACATTGAAGACCTGTAGGGTGACCCTCTGCTGTTGTTTTTTATTTGGTCGGGTTGTTGTCTCTTTGACACATTCCCCATTTCCATTCTCAATTTTATTTAATAAAAAATGTTTGCTGTATATTGTATCTGGCATCTGAACCTAACCATGAAAACTTAACATTGACAAATGAACCATACAAATGGGGTGCAGCCCCTATTTACCCTGCTGTACTTTACAATTCCATTACATCTACATCGATATGGTTGACCTTTTGCTTATAGTATGTGAGATGTGGACTTGAGTAGGAAAACTTAACCCTTAACCCTGGTCCAGACTAGATGTGTGTCAAAAGGACATGAATGGCACCACTCGCAAAAAAACTTGAACCATCTTAAGAAGTTGACATTGAGAATGTTAGACTAACTGGTACATGTATAACTGTTTGTTGCTGAATGACGAATTACGGAATAATGTAACGATGGATAAAGGCAAAACAATATGGCCCCGACAATTTTCTGGCATAAAAATGAGTCTTATGTCAGTTGAATGGTCTCTTATGGGCATAAATATTTTTCAAGGATCACAGCTTTAAACAGTTATATTCAGCCAATGCTGAACCCTTAAAATGAGATCAATGATAATGGACATATATACTGTTTACAAGCAATGTAGCATTCAGGTCTTCTAGCTTTATAGTACCGGTACATGAAGCTTAAGGATGTTCGCTTCTCAGTTTCAAAATAAATAACTTTTCATAAAACTAGTATGTATTGATAGGGAATGAATTGAGGAATCAAAAAAGCAAAAAAAATATAGGGGTCAATGTGCTTGTTTTCAAGCTATTAGCCATTTGAATTTTGGCGGGAAAATAATCTCTCTTGATTTTTCATAGCTTTATCATTGACCAGTTTAAGTTCTCAAATACTATTAAAAAATAAATAAAATTTTATAAGACTTTTATAAAGGACTTATAATTATACATGTATGTAAACGATTAATAAAATAAAAAATAGGGGTTCATGGGGAAAAAACATTGTCATTTCGGTGTACGAACAATGATACTAACCATAGCCTTCTATATTTTGAAAAGGTGTATTGGTATTTTATGTAGCCATGGATAGTAGCAATGGCACATTCATTTCCATCCAACTACTTCAAACCAAAAGTTTAAAAGTGATCACTGTACAAAGAATTGTGTGTCAAACCTTTGTTTTTATCAAATGTTGTGCCATTAACTCCCACTAAATTAAAGTGAAATTATGAAAACCTGGAGCGACAAACACATAAAGAGAAGTAAAGAAACATATATTGAATTACAAAAGTTCCAAAAAAAAAATAGACACGTGTCAATTTAGATATATATTCATAAGTATGTCAAAAAACTGTACGACATATTTAGAGTAATTATAAATATATATTCATATATATACTAGAAAAGGAATATCAATTCTTATTAAAATATTATTAGACTTAATAAAGAGATTAATATCACCAATTGAAAAGTCACCTGTTTAAGGGGAGGCAACTGAACATACTACCAAGCAAATCAAATGACAATACAACCCTAATCCCTTTTTTATCTAATACGAACAAAACTAAGCCATGGAGAAGTAAAGTACTTGAGACTGGGACAAATCAGGTGTATCACTTTTATATACCCCTCATGTCAATTTAGATGCATGACAGGCAAAGTTAAATAATGCGAAAAAATAATTAACTGAGTAAAAATCCTTTATGATCTGCTTTTGTCGTTTTCAAAATATGCATACTCTCCATTGAAAAAGTCGACAAAAGAATATCTGAATAAATTCCCTATACAACACATAAGGTTACAACAAAAACCTACTAATGTAATATTCATGAGTAGTATTAGTGTTGTTAGCGTAAACTATTGTAGTTTCGTTCTGTCGAACAATAGCGAAAAAGGTTGATTCACGAAAGAGAACAAATTGATTTCTTCATGAGTTCCTCGTAATAAAACTATGATGTAGACAAGAATAAAAAGACGGCTATTATGCTTTTAAAATATACTGTTGAGGTTTTCACATCTGACTGCATAGACTCGGGGGTTTATCTTATACATTGTCGCACTCTCACTAGGTTCCCAAATTTTCCATTTTCTTTTCAATATAATTTCATTTTGTGCCGTTGAATCTTTTGAGACGAGAATTAAAAGGAGAACAATGTCGTAACAAAGGGAACTCCTCTCTTTTTGTAGGATGATGTAGAATGACAAAACAAGAAACAAACTTTGTGTCGTGGGAAATAATCCAAGTTTTGATTTTGACGTGTTATGTTGTAGCGATGTCATTTTGTGTAGAGAACTGATGCATGCAAAAAGGCTCCCTTCGTTAAGTACAATTATAAATTTACCTTCAGTTTTTCTGGGTCTTTAAAACCACATGTATAAACTAAAACAAATTGTGTTATTTAGGCGAAGAATCTTGTTGAAGAGCTATATCAATGAGTATCTTCTAAAAACCAATATAATTTTAGCAGCCAGCAACTTCACTCAAATGGTCTAGTCTATTGCCACTGCAAATACAAAATTTTTTTTTATATAAAATTACTTAATTTCAATGTACAATGTAAAAGTATAAGTGCAAATAAATTAAAATGAGGGCAAGTACATTTAAGAAGCATTCAAACTTTAGACTCAACAAAATTATTTCCACCCCTGTAATTCATTGCAATTATAGTACACATGTATATTTGGTTAAAAAAGTTGAATATTGAATAAATAATTATTTGAAAAACTTTGTGTACAATAAATACTGTTAAGGCCATAAACAATCTTAAAAATACTTCAAATAAAATTAATAACCGAGTTCATAACTTTACTTTCTATTTATCAAAAGATCATCTAATTTTGTGACTGAAGAATGTAACAAGTTTATATCAATAGTTGTCTGCTGTAGAAAGGGAGATAATGCACACTTTTTATTCATGATTTAAATTTGACAAATCTGAACTGGTATGATTTTACTTTGAAATTGAATTTAATATCTGAAAATCTATAAAATTTATCTGAAAACTTGGCCATCCCTATTCTTAAAATTGTCATTTTATAACACTAGCAGCTGCCATCCCTATTCTTAAAATTGTCATTTTATAACACTAGCAGCTAACTGAAGTTAGTTAAATAAGTGATAAAATTATCCTTGAAATAAAAAAATGACTAAAACCAACAAATTGATTTTAAATGTCAGATATTAGAAACTAAGATTTAAAATAACTAAAAGTTCAGCAGAAACAATCTAAATAAGCCTCTCGAGCTATGTCAATTTACTACTGGCAATTTAAATAAAAACAAACATCACAACATTGAACTTATTTGCACTTTTACGAAAGTCTTTTAAAACTTTTTTTCAAAAATGCCAATTTAACATCTACCATTGATACTAAGGATGTAATACATTGATTGAACTAATTAGTACATTTACGAAAGTATATTTTTTTTAAAACTTTTATTTTAAAAACAGCATTTAACATCTACATGAACCACTGATAATAAGGACGTAATAAGGATTATAAATGCACAATCATGCAGTAGTACGTACTTCTGCGTCACATCAATACAAAGACAAACCACTTCAACCCACTTGATCAATAAGTGTGACACAATATAAACATTAAAAACAATACGACTTAATCCTTTTGTACTCTGGGCTCTACAAAATCTCTTCTCTCCTCAAACCTGCCAAGCACGCCTTAGAACGGAAGAGCTATCTAAAGACTCTCTTCAAATAGTAAGACAATATTGAAGTACAATATACTCTGTTTTAAGAAGAAAGTGGTCATATGTTTAGATACTTTAAAATACTATTTATTGTTTCCATAAACTTCAGAATGAGGCTAACAAAAGGGAAATAAAATCAGATCGAAAAAGACGACTTGTAATTATTAAGACCGTTCCTTTTCAAACTCAACCCTATTTTTATCAATTTCTTACTGTGAATTCAAAGGGTCCATGGAACATCTTTTATTCTAAAGTTGGTTCAGGTTGTTTTGTACATTATTCAGCTGCATATTGCAATATAGAGTGAACATTAGTTGAAAATTTGTCTTTGTCATCTATCATGAGTTTTTGTAAAGCAGAAAATATTTGTAAGGAATTTTCCTTCGCTAATTTTGTGTGTTAGATAAAATTGCAACAATATTCCCTTGTGTAAATTTTATTTTACAGTGAGATAAGAGTAAGGAACAACAAAAACAGGATTTTTGTTTTGAAAACATGAGAAAATAAATTTTTTTACAGTATATCAATTCCTGAAATTATCATGCTTTTCTTCATCAATCTAAGCATGTTTGAAAGTGACTGTTAGAACACTTGTTACAATGTTGAGAAAAGGAAAAAAATAAAACCTATGACATAATTCCCTTATATCAATCCAGAAAAATTCAAAGGAGAAGTCTTGTCAAGAAACTTTTATGTTTATCTGTTGTAAAATGATTATCTGTCTTGGTTAATTTTTAGAGCATTTGAGTGGATTGTTTGTTCTGTAAAGGGTTTTTGTGCTGCTTGTCAGTAAGTTTTCTGTTTAAATTATCTAATTGTATTCTCCACCGAATTTCATCAAGTAACTACAGGGGCGGATCCAGCCATTTAAAAAAGGGGGGGTTCCAACCCAGAGTAAAGGAGGGGGTTCCAGTTATATGCTCCCATTTAAATGTATTGATCGGCAAAAAAAAAAGGGTGGTTCCAACCCCCAGACCCCCCCCCCCCCCCCCCCCCCCCCCCCCAACTCCCTGGATCCGCCAATGAACTAATAAAGAAAATACAAGAATTTTTGTACATCGATAGTGAATTATATTTCTCTACTCCAACTGACCTTTGTTTTGTAACAATTTACCTTATGACATTTGCAAAACAATCGCACTTGGTTTGTGAAGAGAAATCATTTTTGTTGTGGTACTGAAATTATTTTTTTTATTTCCTTTAAAGGTTGATGAACTCTAAATAATTTATGTATACTCTTAAAAAGAGATAACAATATGTAAAATTTGATTTTATAACAATATAAATTATGTCAAATATCACTAACAATAGAAATAGGATGTGTATCAATAAATACAATATTTTTAGCTGCATTCATTATAAATACTCCATGAATAGTAAAAATATGTTCAAACAATAACTATGCAGGAAATATTAAAATTGATTCAACTAATCTTTTCATTAATATTTTATTTACCCAAATTGATTTTTTTTGTATTGTTAATTCTAACTAGCATTTAAAAGTCAGAAATAAACTAAACACATTCAAACACCATTATTCCTTATCAGAGATAGTAAACCAAAGTATACATAAATTAGATATTTACAGATAATGGGAGATAACTCTATTTATTAAACCAACACACTAAATTCTGTTTTGAATATAAACAAAAATATACATGTACTTACAAATTTTGTTGTATACAAGGCAGATCTCCTTGTTAACTCAAGTCTTGATTTGTTTTCTTCAAATCAAATAAATTGGTTAAGTAAGAACTGCATAAAAACATACAGTGTATCTTCTAAAATACTACAACAATACCAATATTAAATTAAAAACTGGTTTAACAACAATATTTTAAAGTTACATACAGATGAGACTAATCCAGATATTTACACTGTCCGAACTTCTTTTCTTGAGA
The DNA here is from genome assembly GCF_963676685.1 of Mytilus edulis. NCBI lineage: Eukaryota > Metazoa > Mollusca > Bivalvia > Mytilida > Mytilidae > Mytilus > Mytilus edulis. The sequence goes on from NW_027268278.1 coordinate 13,536, forward strand.
AATGTCAAATAATACGTAAGTTGTACTGCTACACCACTGCAAGGAGGAAGGATGGGGCAACCACTAACATGTTTGATCCCATCTCATTCTGTATGTGCCTGTCTAAAGACAGAAGCCTGTAATTCAGTGGTTGTTTTTTGGTTTCTGTGTATCATATTTGTTTTAAGTTCATTGTCATTTCAGGTATTTTATAGCCGACTCTGTAGTATTTTTTTAATGCAGTAGTCTAAGAGTGACCTATAGTTGTTTTAAATTTCTGCATCATTTGGTCTCTTGTAGAGAGTTGCCTCATTGACAATCATACCACATCTTCTTATTTTAATATTCTAGTGTGAAAAATTAGTAGGTATGGCATCCTTTTGACTTTTTCTTACATAGTTTTTTTTATCCTTTTATATAAAATTTCAACTGATCTTTAAAACTATTCAGTGTATTTCATTGCTTATTAATCATAAGTTTACATATTGTAATAACTATAAACATTTGATTTTTAAATGGCCCTTTATCTGAAATGTCATTTGGAAGTAAGATATAGAAGATACATATTCAAACACTTATATTCCTAATCAAAGAGATTATAATGGACAGAAAGTAAACACAAAGTATACATAAATAAGATATCAAAAGATAATGGGAGATAACTCTTACCTATTAACTAAATTCTGTTTCGAAATATACAAATGACTTTTGGAGTTCAACAGCAAACATGAAAGTCTGAAACCTTTAAATAAAAATTCATTTTAACATCTTTCATTTCAAAATTTGAATTAAAGAGAACAAGTATAAACATTTTTAACCCTACTACATTCTTGAGGAGAGATAGGAGGGGTCCTGATCCCGAAATCCTGGACTTAAAAAAACGAAATCCCGAGGTCCCAAATTTAAATAAAGTAAATCCCGACGTTCCGAAATCCGAAAAAAAGGATTCCTGGATTCCGAATTGGTCAATTCCGAAATCCCGAGCTTAAAAACACCTGATCCCGGAGTCCTGATAAAGGTCCTATCCCCCCCTCATTCTTTATGAGCCTGTTCCAAATCAAGAGCATGTAATTCAGTGGTTGTTGTTTGTTGCTGTATTTCATATTTGTTTTTCATTTCTTGTTTTGTACATTAATTTGGCCGATAGTTTTCTAGTTTGAGTAGTTTTAAAATTGTCATTTCCTGGCTTTTCATTGCTTAAAATGAGGTATGTTTTTGGCTTATTGTTGAAGGAATAATGACCTATAGTTGTTAACCTTTTTCATCATTTCGGGAGTTGTCTCATTGGCAATCGTACCACATTGTTTTTTTTTATAAAGTCCAATAGTTATCTCTCAAAGTTCTCAAATGCAATGCAAGCTGATATGATATTTAAGAGGCATTAAAAAAAAATTGTAACAAGTAATTTTTTATACTAAATAAGTTATTTTAGGCTAGAGGCTGTTTTATAAAACTTCCTTTTAACTCTTGTGGAAAGTTGTATCCTTGACAGGCTTATCACATCTCACATATGACCTACTAATGTTCACATATTAGTCCTGTTGTTATAAATAATTATCTTGTATGCATTTGTATAACATTTTTATAAATACATTATGATTTTGAAGAGCGGTTTGATTTGTGTCTATATACCAAACGTCAATGAGTTACAGAAAATACTGCAAAAACAAATAACACTACAAGAAAACCTTAAGACTTGGTAACACTGACCCAAAGTAATACAATGGTTGAACAGAGAGCTCAAGAAGGATAGGCATATCCTGATTTGAACCCGTTGTGTTGCTCATGGCAATTACTTATTTGGTGATAACTCTCGTCCGTTGATATCACAATCTATAGAAAAAAGAATGGTATATTTTCTATGACAATAAGAACATAATTATCCGGGATTGAACATAAGATTTACTCAAAATTTGTTTATCCGATTGCCAAAAATTATGATTGATTCATTCATTGATTGCCAGTATCAAACGTCATAAGTTATTTTAGGCTAGAGGCTGTTTTATAAAACTTCATTTTAACTCTTGTGGAAAGTTGTATCCTTGACAATCTTATCCATCTCTTCATATTTATATAAACATATTTACCTGTATCAAGAACAATGCTGTTCTTACTACACATCTAATGTACTGATGACTTCAGTACAGATAAGCGAACATACAATCATGACTGCACATCTATTAACAACCAAAGGAACTGGAACTGTAATGGGTTACACAAGATCTCTTTTAACAGTAATATTGATGTTTAGCAGGTAAGAACATTGTGTGATTAGTGCCTATTTGATGAGTAAACCTGAAATTTTTTTCCTTCCAACATTTATGGCTTGTTCTTATGTTGTGCTGTTACACCAATGTCCCAGGTTAGGGGAGGATTCAGCATTCACAAACATTTATGAGGGGGAGGACAGGGGTAAGGGAGACAGGGAGAAAGGGGGTAGGAGAAAGGAGAGGAAGGCTGGGAGAAAGGAGAAAAATAAAATATCTCTCCTTTTAAAAAAATTTCTAATATTTCAAGAAAAAATATCTCAAAAGGAGATGTTTTATTCTAATGGGAGAAAGGAGAACGGGGGTAGGAGAAAGGAGAAGAGGGGTGGGAGAAGGGTACCCCCTGCCCTCCCCCTCATTTATAATCCAACCACATTAATTATGAGCCTGTACAGAAGCAGAAGGGTGTTATTCGGTGTTAGGTTGCTGTTTGCAATATATATGTTTTTGTCAACTGTATAAATCAGGTTGTTGGTGTTCTAATTTTGCCATGCCTTGTTTAGCTTACTTTACAGTATGGGCTTTGCTCATTGTTGAAGTTTGCATTGTATGGTAATCTATAGCTGTTTTCAACCCCATCTTTTGGTCTCTCGGGGATGCATGTCTTTGGCAATCATACCACATCTCCACAGTTTTGCATTAACTTGTTCAGATATATTTTTTAACCACAACCCTATACATGTAGTGTTAGTTCTAACCTTTTTCCATTTCAGCTTTAATCAGGTTCTTGTCAAAAAGCATATTAAGCGATCAATAAACGTTCAGAAAATTCTAAGTATCTTTTAAGCTCTACTGTACAAAGTGTATTTCCTATACCATGATCTGTCATGTTTATAGACTTTTTCGAAAAATTCACCACAGTTCATGCTTTGTCATTGTTCAAAGTCTAACTTTGAAAAAAAATTTGACAGAAGATACAATTTCTGTTGTTCTTGTACAATTTTCCTATAAAACAATGATTTTTGTATTTGCATCACTCTTGCTTTGAATACTGTAAATTCAGAAATTATTGCAAAAAATGCAACAGGATTATTATAGCAAAAGTTTTAACTCGCATTTTGAATTTTTTTATATGAATTAAACAGGATATTTCTCAATATCGCAAAAATTAAATTACATTTTAGTTCAAATGACAAAATTGCAATTATAAATGTATGCAATAATTTCTGAATTTACAGTACATTTGTATATTTATGAAGCCTAGTCAGAACGCAAAATTGTGCCTGAAAGGGTTTTTTCAATAAAGAAACCAATACCTACAAGTTTGTTAACCTTACAACCTTTATATAAAACCAAGCTTTCAGAGGAGGAAATGTGAACTGTGGATTCATTTATTTTCATGGGTGTCAATTTTTCGTGGATTGCAGAAAACTTGCAAATTCATGGATATTTGATATCATGGTTTTGCCAATCTCTATATACATGCCTATTGAAAATAATTTATTTGTAGAACATTTTAGTTTGTGGTTCACCTGTTCCCACAAAACGCCCGAAAATTGCTATTCAACAAATAATATTGACTCCACAGTATTCAATTTAACAATAACTGCCATATCTTGTTTACAATGCTTTAATGACAGGACAATTACCCATCCTTACTTTTACAAAATACCACATATATATTCAACAACTTATGTCACAAATACCATCATTTTGTTGTTTTATGACTTTTGCAGAAGGAAAATCCAGAACAATAATATGATCACAGAAAGGTAACCAACACATTTTCCTGGACAAGGTCCACAGTCTGAACACCATTCAATAGCTTGATGCCATCGTTTATCAACATGACCGCCAGGTCCCAAAACTGGTACATAGAAAGCCTTTATTTCACTGCAAATAAAACAACCATGAATGAGTTTCAAAGAATTAAGTATTGGAAATAAAATGGTATTACTGTATTTCTCTTATTATTTTTATTCTTACCATTTACCAGAAAGTTTTTTTGTGAAGTTATAGTCAGCATCACCCTTGATGGGGACCTTGCAAAAATAAAGTGTTCAATTTCGCTGTGTTTGCAGGCAAGGCAATCCACAAACTACAATGTGATTTTTTATGAGATCTATTGATGTAAATTATTTCATTAAATGATAGATTCATACTATTATAAGAATAAATGCACAACTTTTAAAGTTTCTACTTGTATCTCAATTTTCCCATCATGGAAATGAGATGATATATTTCTTGAATGTGATGGAATCTGAATTGATTTTCTTATAGATTGTGTTATGGATGTGATGGTATTTTTTTTAGAAAACTCTGATGCTTTATGAAATATCTTGGGAAAACACTGGCAAATCTTTCCTCAACACATTTTCTAGGCCTTTGATTTTAAGCAAGACAAGTTTTAAACTACATGTATAATAACACAAACAATATTTACTCCATCCTGTTGCTATTTAACACAGCACTTCTATCAATACAACAAGAAATAAAAGACACAAATCAAAAACAGTTAAATAAGCTAATTACCCTTCTGGTTTAAACTTGTACATCTCAACTGCTGTTTGAGTTGCTTCCCCCGAGACAAAATTGTTGTTAAAGTCTGTGGATGCTGCTCTGGTTAATGCTTTTAAAATCACTAATTCTTTCTTTTCTTGACCAGTATTTGGCGATGTTTCAAGCAAAATTTTATGCTGTGAACGTTCATCAAGTTCAATCAAGAATTCTTCATTAGCAAAATTCTTGTAGCATTGTAACACATTTTTTAACTGTTCATTTTGTAGATTGCAAGGAAAAGCAATAAAAAAAGTCACAAATAAACCTTTACCAACTGAAAAAGACAAATATGTTTTAGTAAAACTAAAACTGTTTAACCTGTCTCGAGCATTTTTTTTTATCTTATTTACTATTATTCTGCATGTAAGCTGTTGATATTCTTCTAAGTTGAAAGCTTGACTTAATTTTACAGACATAGCAGAACTCTTTTTTTTAAATAAGAGGAAAATAAGCTAAATGACATGAATGGCCCCCTCAAGCTTTGTAATTTTCCAAGTTAAAAAGGGACATAACTCTAGAATGATAATTGACTCGCATACCAAAAAATTGAACTTTTGTCTGCATGTCGTAGTTCTATAAAGATTTCTGGATTTACAGTAATTTCTTACCTGAACCACCAGGGTCTAAGTGTGATTTTCCTTTAACTTTTTTCTTCATTCCAAGGACACTTCTAATTTTAATTCCAGCTTCAATGTTTGTTACAATAAATATGACACCATACATCTGTCCATAGAGACACTGTAATATATCATCAGACTGTAACTTTATGCAATGTACAGACCTCTCTCCTGAAATTGAAATAATGTGAAGACTGTTATCTGCAACAACACTTTCTCTATTGCTCAATAGTAATTTATTGAGATGGACATGTTTCGTTGCAGAGGCACTCCCATCAGGATAAAAACAACACAGATAATTGTGCTAAATGAAGCAAGAATTGATTATTAACAAATTGCAATGTAACAATTTTCATTGATGTTTTTGTCTATACCATTTGAAGACAACTTTACCTTTGCTCATCGTTGAAGGTAGTAATAGATGTTAATTTCAATGTCATTTGGTGTCGGGTGGAAAGTTGTCTCATGGCATAGAAATTAAAATGTTTGTTCAAATCATTTTGCCCTAGCCTGTTATTTGATAATTGTAGGTGTTATTTCAATCTCTAGACTGGTGTAGCAAACCACAAATACATACATAAAGAAATTTTTCAGATTGATAAAATAAAAACTTCCATTTTGACAGCAAATAATTGTTTGACACATTCTTGTGCATATATATATACATTTTTTACTGGATAAAAAACATTGCAACAAAAAGTTGAATTTGCAGTTAGAATTTACTATCTATTATGCATACCTTCTATCATAAATTTAAATTCAATATACTTGGTTGAAATAATTACTGGTACCAAAGATGTTCCTTTCAGGCTGCCAACTCTTATACTACTACATTCAATTACTAAAGAGTCAGTTGTTGTTGATATTTCTTCTTCAAATGTGACATCAACAATGCTTGTCTTGCTGTCTACCAAACTTGTGTTGCCATTTTGAGGTATTGTCTGTATCTCATCTTCAAGGTCATTTCTCTCAACTTCCATCATGGACTCACCATCCCTGTTTTAGATGGAAGCAAATATATTTGTGGATGCAATCTAGAGTTGGTTGACCATTATTGAATTTATTCTTTTCAATAATCATTTTGTCAAGTTTTATACTATTCAGAAATAAAGTGACTAATTGAGTAAATGTAATGCAGTAATAAGAACTTACATTTTGAACCCCAATAAGGCTGACAATGCCTTTTTCGAGAGACCTGTACCAATCTGCTCTATCACCCTCTCAGCTATGTTTTAAATAATTTATTATACTGAATGTCCTATCATTATAGTGTTTTACAGATGAATTTTATTTAAAATATTTTCTGTGACGTCATTTACATATATATATATATGTTACGGGTATTAGAAAAATCAACAGAAGCAAAGCAAGATGGTTTTATTTATTTTTTTATTTTGAGTCAAATAACAAAACCTGAGCCAAAATGTAGAACTTAAGCAATGTCTGTAATATAACTTGATGTAAATTCAATTTAATGTTCTTTAAATTATCAATTTTAGTTTGGTTTGGACGAGAGGGTGAAAAAACTCAATCATCCATGTTATTCTTCGGCATGAAATCTTTGCATTTTAAACTAATTTTTTGGAGAAAAAAAATAAGAGTGAAGTAAGAATCACTTCTTTGTAATTTAATTATTTTTAAAAATCAAAGTCGGATCAAAACAGAGTGTAAATTTTTCTTCATTTATCATTCTCTAGATGGCTGGACTTTGGGCAGAGCCTATTAAACATTGGTTAGGTCCAGTAGAATAAGTGTTATGCTTAAGTGAAGTTTGAACTAAATGACCAGTGTTATAACCATAAAAAATAAAAATAAAAAGGGGGGGGGGGAGGTTCCATGGCATAGGCGAGAAGGTCAATTTACCAATTTGTTCAAAATACCATGTGATACTGGAGTTTAATTTGGGAGATATAGAACGAGAGATATAGGACACCAAGTCCACTGCAACAATAGTCAGACGATGCACCAAATTAATCCCTGCATTTCAGAGGGGGGATAGGACCTTTATCGGGACTCCGGGATCGGGTGTTTTAAGCTCGGGATTTCGGGATTGACACTTTCGGGATACGGGAATCCTTTTTTTCGGATTTCGGGATGTCGGGATTTGCTTTATTTAACTTCGTGACCTCGGGATTTCGTTTTTTCAAGTACGGGATTTCGGTATCAAGACCCCTCCTATCCCCCATCATTTCAGCCATGATTGGTGATTTGTCATGATTTGACTCAATATTAACATAGGAGAGGACAAAACTATTTCTTTGTCATCTTTTCTTTTATGATCAGATGGAGTATTTTAAATAAAAGATAAGGGTGGTGTTTGGTTACTTGATTGAATAAGATGAGCACATCAACTCAGCATCAGTATCCAAATCTTGGAAATTTCCCGCCAATAATTGTGGAGAAAGTGCTAAAACAAGGAAGAGATAATATTAAATAGTTGAAATTAATTTGTTTTGTTCTGTATGCCCTTCTCTTGTGTCTTATATTTGTATTTATCATAGAATTATTTACATCTAATTAAGAAGGGGGAATTTCATATACCGAGGTTCACAATAAAGAGAGTATGTGCCGAGTTTACGGGATTACCATACATATTTTTACTGCAAGCATTTCCGGTTGTAAACATAAAAACACTTATCGTTCCTTCTGTCGTGTGAATAAAAAATCAAATGGGACTCCTTAAACTGGTATGTATGATCAAAATTTAGTAATTCAGCTTTAAAGGATCATAAATTCGCCAAGTTTACATTCAACTTTATACTGATTCTCTTTTAGCAAAGTCATAAAGTGTAAAACATTTTTCATTAAATGAATTTGTCCTTGACCTCTGAAGGACATCTTTACATCACACCTCCACTTCCATCCAATGAAAAGCGAATGATAAGCACATGTAAACAACATATATAGCTAGGAATTATTTTTCATACTTTCCATTACTCAGAGAAATTGAAAATGGTGAGTAATATAATTAAAGAAATATCTTCCAGGCAAAGTATAGTCTTGTAAGTTGTCTGCATTGGCATTATGATTATCTTTCAAACCAATATAACAAAAACAGCTAAGCTTAAAATTATATTATGCCAATAACTTTCATAAATCATTAATGTAGAATTACTTATTTTTTTAAGACATGATCCTGATCTGAAGGTCTCTACATAAAATTGACACAACAAGCATGACAAGACTCTTTGTCAATGCAAGTTTGTGTTTGTTTGTTTGTTTTGTCTATTGCTTCTTTGAGTAATGACTAATGTCAAACTGTACTTCAATTTATATAAACTTGTTTAGGCACATGACCAGAATTCTTCAGGGCTCAGAATGTATCTTGAGTTTCCTCTACATGTATTACTCCATTAATTTACTCGTACAGAATGTAAATGTTCATGATTGTTGCTTCTCCTTCAGAGGTGTGTTCAATTCCTTACAAATGTTACCAAAAGATCAGCACTACTGCACTACAGATCACTGACAGCAGCATCATTCAAGGTAAAGTAGAAATGAAAATAAGAAGATGTGGTATGCTTGCCAGAGACCAAACAAATGATGTAGAAATTACAACTATAGGTTACTGTATGTTCTTCAACAATGAGTAGAACCCAAACCTCCTAGTAATCCAGTAAGATTTACTAAGTTAGAATAGTTATATACATTGTACATGTACATTGTATTAAATTAATGTGCAATATTTTATGCTGTTTGCTACAATTATAATTACCTGCTATAGAAAGCTTTAAGGGCATACGATACAGTTTTGAACCTACCTGTATTTACAAGTTGATGAAAATTTGCATATAGGCTATTTTTTACCTCCTTAAATCAAATATGTAATAAAAAAATATACCTTCATGTGCTATTTTTTGAGTAAAATGAGTTCGAAATTTTGTATATTTGCTCAAAATTCAGATTTGTGTCCGTATTTTCTTTTACGAAAGAAAGACATATCTTTTTTGTTTTAAAAGATAAACACAAAATGGTTTTTGTTAAATAATCGGTAATTTCTGTATTTCATAAGTATCATTAAAAATTATGCAATTTTTATTCCGAAATAACTCTATATTTATCAAATGTTCATGGATAGAGGAAAAAACGTCATTTTTTGCTGCATGTTTATCAAAATTAAAATTTGCGCTATTTACAGTTTTATAAAATTTGGGTCACATAATTTCCTTGCAAAATGAAACAAATTGCTGTTTTAAAAAATAGGGGTCCATGAACTCATTTTCAAATCAAATCAGTTTGAATGATAAAAATCAGTCGAAAAATGCATCTTTTCCCGATATGTCACAGTTTGACGTCGCGAAAATAACATTTTACGTTAGCAACGTCATTACCTCCCCTGTAATTGTATTGTATGCCCTTAAGTGCCATATATAAATATGTGTACACTGTACAAATGATAAAAATATACATAATGTTCATTTACATGAAAACAATAATGATAGTCCAAGACCTACTTGTTTTCACGACGAAAGTTGATTCTGATAATTTATTAGCAAAGATATACAATTAACTGTATCGAAAAGGACAAAACACTATATAGATATAGGAAGTGGTGTGAGTGCCAATGAGGCAACTCTCCATCCAAATAACAATTTATAAAAGTAAACAATTATAGGTCAATGTACGGCTTTCCACACAGAGCCTTGACTCACACCAAACAACAAGTTATAAAGGGCTCCAAAGTAACTAGTGTACCATTCAAATGGGAAAACCAACAGTCTAATCTATATAAAAAATGAGCATGAATGGAAATATAAATGATGAAAACATATTAATAACATCTGTTGCAATAATAGAAACATATCTTTAATTTCAAAGTTTGTACAAGTTAAAACCATTTGTAAGCAATATTTTGTACATGGTATAACATGTACGAGGTACCTTTGTACATGTTATAACTTGTATTTTTGCAATATACAAGTTATAACATGTTATGATGACATGTACAATATTTTTGTACATGTGTACAAAATTGCAACTTGTACATGACATATACACATGTATACCCATTTGGGAAAATTTATTTCAGCATGTATATTTTTAGGAGGCATACTTGATTTCATGGTCATTCTGGTTTTTAAAATATCTGAATACTGTTCATGCCTAAAGACTTTCAGTTTTTTGTTGACATGCAAATTTTAACCAAAATCAAGGAAACTTAAGAGTGACTCCCACATACATGACATAAAAAATAATGAATTTTGTATAATTTATGGTTTTCTTTATTCAAAGAATCTATGAATTACAAATGTAGCTAAAACAAAAAATGCAGTGTGTACACATAGTGTATAAATATATGTACATGAAATATTGTAGTACTACATTTGTAATAATTTAATTTGCATTTTAAAGTACAAAAAGATTCTCAAAATAATTTTGGAGTTTTCTTATTTTTTTTTGTTTTTTTAGTATGAAGACTTACAAGTAACTTTAACAGACAAAAAACAAGAAAAGCCAGACCCCAACAATCTTCTGTTTGGCCACAATTTTAGTGACCATATGCTTCAAGTGGAATGGACAAGAGAAGATGGATGGGGAAAGCCTATTATCTCCCCTTTAACTAATTTATCAATACATCCTGGTGCTAAATGTCTACATTATGCCATAGAAGTAAGATTTTATAGTTGTCTAGTCTCAATTAAGAAGACGGACATTTCAGAAATACAATGTTTTGTATCTTGGCTAATAGTACTGTAAATTCAGAAATTATTGTGAGTTTTTGATTATTGCGAAAAATGTGACAGAGTTAAAAATGCAATAATTTAAAGTTGCATTTTGAAATATTTTATATGAATTAAACAGGATTTTTTCTCAAAATCATAAAAAACAAAATCGCATTTAAGTCTGAAATGACAAAAGTGAAATAATAAATACATGTAATAATTTCTGAATTTACAGTAATAGTTGTCAAATGAATATCAATGCATATATAGTAAAGGTAAATTATTGAATATTGTTGTCATTTAATTTTAAAAATACTATTTAACAAATTTTAAACAAAAGCATGAGGTTATTAATCGTTTATTTATATGGTAAGAAAATTTGCTTCTACATCTCAACAATTTTAAGATATCCTTTTGTTTTTATTTAATTATAAAATCGCACCTTTAAACATATTTATAAAAAAAAAAGCACTTAGTAATAGTATATTTTTATGGTTTGAAATTTTGCTTCATCATCTTAATTTATGTAAATGTATGTTTAAAAGGAAGTAAGTAACTTTATATTCAAATTGTTCATTGTAATGTGATGTGATTAAAACCCTTAAATCATATGACATACATGTACATTATACATGACCTTGAAATGTAAAACACAAAGTTAATTTATTCATGAACTATACATTACCAATATGTTAACCCGCCTTCTATACTCACCAAATTATTTAAATCTAACATTCAACATGTACAAATAAAATCTACTTTTAAGATTCAAAATGCAAATACAGCTATTATTCATTAAAAAGCTATGTTTCCAAATGTTTGGAAGAGACACTATACAAAAGATGTTGAAAAAATATTTATGTTTTCAATTAGATGTTCTTTCTTGCATTACCACACTCTACTCTCTCTTTGACAGTTATTTGAAGGAATGAAAGCTTACAGAGGAGTAGATGACAAAATAAGGATGTTCAGACCATTTGAAAACATGAAGAGAATGAAATCTACTGCAGATAGAGCATACCTGCCAGTTAGTATAAGTAATTGCATGTAAAAAACAGAAATTTCATTTATTAAAACAAAGGGAGATAATTTGTTATAGTTACAATGGGATAATATATCAAAGGGAGATAATTTGTTATAGTTCCAATGGGACAGAGTGCATATTTATAGATCTTGATGACAGTTGTTATATACACATGCCTATATCATAATCACAATTCTGTATCTACATCACACAAGCATAAAGGACTCTTCCCAAATATTTGTCAAATTTTGAGTCACTGGAAAAAATGGAAGTTTATTATTTCATCTATTTTCTATGATTTAAATGTTTTCAAATAAAATCAGCATTTGGACTTCTACTAAAATAAGATAAAAGATAACAGTTTATGAAACTCTCAAGTTTATATACAGATAGGTTTCTTCCATCACGGCAAGTCAATTAAAAAATACGAAAAGTGCCAACTGTCTGACAGTAAAATTAAATGGGAAGGTCAATTGCTCTTTTAATTAAATATCTACAAATATAATTTACTGTAATATAAGTTGAGTATTGATGATTTTTTTTTGTTGATTGAAGGAAATTCATATTTTAGTGAATATTTGATTTACAAATGTAATGATTGTGCCATAAGGTTATAGACAATTTTATTGAACTTCATTGAATATTTGAATTCATTTTAAAACCTACAAAATCCGAAATAATTGTTATCTCATGATAAAATAATCAATCCTCAAAATATTTTCAATTTTGGCATAGGTATGAATAGGACTGTGATTTAAAAAAAATGTTTTAATGGAAGAAAATATTCTTTTTTAGGATTTTGATGCCGAGGAACTTGTAAAATGTATGAAGAAGTTATTGCAGATTGACAGAGAATGGGTGCCCTACTCAACCAAAAGTTCTTTGTATCTTAGACCTACATTTATAGGCACTGAGGTAATATAACATATTCGACCTTGATCTTTGAACTTTGTATGTGCTGCTTACCAGTAGTGCTTTCAATCTTAGAAGTAGAAAACATTTTTCAAAGATGATATTTAATTTATAGTTGATGTTGAGGTAATTTTGCCTTCATTTATCAATAGTCTTTTTTTTTTAAATTTGATTGAATTTTTGACATTTTGTTTCTCCTAGCTATATTATTAATAATAAATTGAAGTATAGAATAAAAAAAAATATTGTTAGTTTGTCAAATAATAAGAGAAGGGTTATCACAATTCATGGGAGTACCCTTGACCCACAATGAGGCATGGCTTTGTGTGTCTGGGAATAGCAGGGATGTACATGATTAATGATAAATGTAAATGTTTAATTATCAATTATACTTCGATATTTTGATTTTGATTTAATTGTTTATTAACTTCATCACATCCTTGTTCTTTGGCAGTTCATTCATGAAATAACAAAAACAAAAAGTAATTGTTTAAGACAAATTTTACTTGCAGCCAACATTGGGAGTGACCAAGTCAGCTTCCGCCTTACTTTATGTACTTACAGGCCCTGTAGGACCATACTATCCCACAGGGATGAATCCAGTTACACTGTTAGCTGATCCACAGTATGTAAGAGCCTGGCCTGGTGGATGTGGAAACTTCAAAATGGGATCGTAAGTAGTGGGAAGTGGATTGATACCTATGAACCTTGTTGCCAAATATTTTCATAAAATTATCAAAAATAAGAATTAAAATGTAAAGATTCGTTCAGACACATTCAACAAAAGAGAAATGTGAGTTTTTGTATCTTGTGATAAAAACATATCCATTGAATTTTGGTGAATATACAAAATTCTGAAAACAAAAGTGTTGATTTAGACAAAGAACTTTTTTATTTTCTATTTCTGTATACCTAAATACAAGTTAAACTTTTTCTGCAAAGATCAAAGATTTGGCATCAACAACAAATTCCCAAATGGCACAACCATATATTATTCATGTAAAAATGATAATAAATAGCATTTAAGTCTTTACATGTTTAAAATCAACTTTTTTTTACAATCAATACTTAGTGTTTGGTTAAGGTCGATTTAGACTCTTATAACATAGAGTTCTAACTCTATTTCAAACTGATATAAAGTGCTAACCCATAGTAAAATTTTCACATATATTATGTATATATTTCAGTAATTATGGACCAACTATCAAAATTTCTGCTGAAGCTGATAAGAAAGGATGTCA
>NW_027268279.1:0-24164 GCF_963676685.1 Mytilus edulis
GTTGGTGTGATGCACACGTATATTTTATATTCTACTGCATGTTTTTGTTACAGTTACTCATATTTATGATGCTATACATACACTTAAGATGTGCAGAGCACTTTATAGATATAGGAGTAAACAAATGATGAGAAAAAGCACAAAAACAAAACCGTTCTGTTAGCCAGTTTGAAATCCTCGCTTCGAAAATCGCGACTTCCGGATAGCGTACAGAATAGTATCAACACTGGTTATTGTTTGAATGAAGTGAGTCAATTGGTTGAAGAACAGTTAGTTCTGTAAAATTTGATAGAGGATTTGTAGAAGTATATGTTGAATTAATGGAAGCTGGTATGTCATTATTGCTCATTATAACAGGTCTTGAGGTAGATGTGTCAACATGCATGTACGAAGACTGCTGACTATTAGTTGACATATGCAAGGGTGACACAAAGTAATGAGAACCCAATGTGAGAGGTGGAAGAAATGATGGAACATAACTATTAGATGCTGAGAATTGCTTTTCATGCTGATTGCGATAATGATGCAACGGCTCTGCTGTTTAGGGCAAGGGTACTGAACAGGAAACATGGGCATTAACAAGTGGAGTGTAAGTAGGTTGCTGACTAGTAGTTGCTATGTAAGGAACGGGTGCAGAAGAGGTTACATGTGTGTTAACTAAGCCAGGATAATATTTTCTTGGTGGTATATTCCATAAACGTGTACGAATAGTACTGCGCACAGTGACCTGGACTGTTTATGCATCCATCACCTACAAATATTAATATAAATGTTGATTTTGTTTTCGATTTCTCTTATTTATATTGCACTGGTAGTTAATTAATATTGTTGGTGTAGTGAGAGCCTTGGTGTAGTGGTTTGTGCATCGGACTACTATCACAAAGGTTCCTGGTTCGATTCCCGTTCGGGAAGAAAATTTCAGGAACTCGATTTTTGGCTCTCCCTTGACACCATTTGCGAGTATGGTCTACCTTTTAAATGCAACGATATCATCACTGAAGTATGAAGTATGGCATGTCAGATTGTCTGAAAAAACTGCCAGGGTTGATGGTAATCTCTGACATCTTCTGTATACCAACGTTTTTTCTTATGCACTGGATACGTGTCAACGTGCTTCGCTAGTTCCTCTTGTGTGTCAAACCTGTAGTCACACAAGGTGCACCAATATGATCACTGTGTAGCTAGTAAATTTTCTTTCCTTATGTGGTTGACCACATATTTGTAGGAGTTTATTACTGGTTTGCTCGTCTGGCACCTAACACACCCATAGGCATTCCCCCTCTTTGAAACCGGTGCTTTAGCATTCAGGATATTTGAAGCCATCTGAAAAACATAAGTTACCAACAATCAATCAATCATTTTTCGTCCATGTGACTGTGTGTATTCATTAATGGCCTAGTCCGGATATCTTCATTACATCTACTTACACATCTCTCATGTAATAATTGTTGACCCTCTGCTTCTAAAGGTGTTCTTGTCTTGAGCCTCTCAGTACTATACATCCAGATTCTTCTGTAATTGTTTGGAGACCTCCTGCCGCTATTGAACTGTTGCTTAATTCCACTAGTACTGTCATGACAGTCCCGTTTATAGGTGTTGATATTTCACGTCTATAAATAGCGTTGTCCGACCTTGCTGTGAAATCTTTAAGTTGCCGGTTTTCTCTTTATCGGCATTTTCTTCATGACCCTCATTCCTTCTTTCCAGGATATTTGCCGTAGGTTGATTGATTTCTTCATCAGCATAATCCTCGTCTTTATGGTTCACATATCTCCATTTCTGAAATGTATCTTTATCTTTTTGTAACCCTTGCTGGCTTTTTTTTTACCCTTGCTGGCTTTTGTTTTCCCGTGTTTTCGTAATTCATGCACGTTTAACAATAGAATTTCTTTCTATCTTTTCTTCAAAACCGATTCGTTTTTTTTTAATTAACTTGAGAAAATCATGTTCACGTAAACTAATAATTCTACTTCTAAAAGTTTGAATCTAAAACATTAAAAATTCAAAATCGCTTGAAAATTTATAACAGTACAGTTCACTAAATTTTATTCATCAGGCTGTATAGTTCGATCTCACGAAATAACTCGCAAGTTTAATAAACGAAGCTATATCGCACCGCCAGCCACCACTCTATATGTCACGGGTTGGGTAGCATGTACGTGACACATTTAACTCTACTAATAAAAACGAGGTTGTTGTTCATGGGATTGGGAAAATATACGTTAATCAAATCGAGAAATAATGTAATACATGTATACAATCAATGATTTATTGAAATTGTTGCTATTTTTTATTACAGGATTTCCAAGTGTTACAATAAAGTTAATTTGTTCTTTAGTTGTCTTTTTCTTTACTTTAACTTCATCAACCAAACTTTTTGTCTTCTGTGTACGCTTAAACGTGTAACATGAAAATAATGCCAGATTTATATAAATTTCATACTTTTGATTTATATTAAATGTAAATTTACAGAACATCACGTGTACTACTAATGAAAAGTTCGATCATGTTAGTACAAATAGGTTTTAAGTTACCGCTGTTAGTTACCAACTATCACAGTAAGGTATCAAACACCGCAGTTACAATACCAAATTTATGTACAGAAAATTTCAAGTTTGAGAAGAGAAGTTGCGTATGTTTTGCACAGAATGTTCCAGATTTATATCTAATTCAATACTACCTACACATGTACCAGAAAATCATGCTTTTACACACACCCACTCACACACAATTAGAGAACATCTATGTAACATTTAAATAATAGAATGCATTTACAAAACAATGCTATACAACAAATTATGAATAAATTAACAACAAATTAGCCCTTTAAAGAGATGTGTGGCATTAATTGTTTCAAATGTTTTCTTTTATACAAATTAAAGTTGAGACCTTTTGTTTCGATCATTAAAACTAAGTATATAATTGTACATCTACATGCCGAAGAAAATCTAATAAAATATATCTCAATCAATAATAACAATGACACATTTTTTAAGCGTATCAACTGTGAATGAAATTGCAGTAAATTGCAAATAAAATGTAACATATTCTATAATTGAACACGGATCAGTGTCTATACTAAGTATAATTGCTGCAACCAACATAAAACTAACTGCTGTCCATCGTATGATCGAGGCTAAAACACTTATTGTGGAACCATAATTCACATCGGTCGCACTTTATCATGTCACTGAATACCTCTGGCATGTTACAAATGCAGTGCAGCCTCAGTTGGATATCTTTGCATCCTACATTAGACCGAAGTTTATGTGCAATTTGCGGAAAAGATGTAATATCGCCTTTCCCAAAAGAGCGCAACAAGTGAGAGCGAATTTGGCTTAGATTGAAGTTAGCAGAAAGGACACCTTGGTGTCCCTTTTCACAAACTCTACCAAGAATGCAATACACATTACACCACAATCAACACTGTTTCTTTGCTGCTGAATAAATGGCATGTTAATATTGAGTAGATTATCCGTGTGACCGTATACCGCTGCAAGTTGTATTTGCAAGGATTGCGATAAGGCCTCGCGTGCACTTCGCATGCTGTCAATAAGGTATAACGATTGACTGTCAACTGACTTGTATGACAAGACCCAATGACCTTTTCCTGTGTGGCGTATTTGAGCTGATGGTGGATATGCATGTTGGAACTTTTTTTCTTCGTAATAATGCCATATGTTGGCTTTTTCTTCGAAGTACGGAGCAAGGACGGTTGCCTCAAGACCATCCATTCCCACATACTTGTCATCGATCAGTTTCAGTGCATTGTTCATAACATCAGATTTTAGGCTTTGTCCATAATTAAGATCACCAAAATCATCAGTTTGGATAAAGAAATCGGTGGGTGGACACCAGAGTGGAGATGAGGCAGGGCTTTGGTGGAAGCGTTCTTCAGTGCTTTCTGACATTATCTCTTCTATTTTCTCTGCCGATTCTGTTGTTTTTCGTTAAGGTGTTGGGTGGAAAGAGGGCAGAGTGAGTGTGACCCTCTTTCTTCTTTTTCTTTCAATCTGTTTTGATCCAAACTTTGGCGAAACTGATGCTTCGGGAACAGGTGGTAACGTATCATTAGTTTCTTTGATCTTTATATACATTGTCAGAACATAAGGATTTTGTATATATGGCACATCCGTAAAAGGGAGGACCATTTTGACTTGTGCTATCATATCTTATCATATTGAAACCTGAAATAATGTAGGTTTGATCATCATCACTTCCTTGCAAGCGTGTCTCTGATAATGCAATAACATCTGCTTCTAATATATTTTATTCTTTACGAAGCTCATCAATATGTAAGTGTAAAGATCTGGTATTATGGAAGACAATAGTGAGTTTGGATATACTATTGCTAATGATATTCTGTCAGACTTAATTGAGCATCTTCTCTCATTCTTTCCATTTCGAATATGACTTCTGGACTAACAGCTAATTTCTCTTCATTAAGTGCAAGAATATTTAACCCAGACATATTTTTTTTGCTCTGCTTATACCGACTTAATGCATGTGCTGATTTCGTCTGCTTCCAAAGTGGACTGCAACAGTTTCAAGAGTTGAACCCTGTGATTTGTGAATGGTTTTAGCTGTTGACAGTCTTATCGGAAACTGTCTCCTTAGAAATGTGTATTCCTGATTGTTGACTACACAACATTTCCATGAAATCTCAAATATAGGAGTACATTCTGTTGATATGCCGCAGAGGTCGACTTGGGGCTAGTATGGACACAACATTCAAACTGAATACAGCTCTGAATTTGGATTGTGATTAAATATAGTTGACACAGCAATGGTTTCTGACACAATGAATGTGGTCTAATGAACTTAATTTTAGTTGTTGCTTTTAAGCAATTCAGTATGCTGTTGAATATCAATCCTTTGATATTTGAAGAAATTTTCTTTTTCATTTCTGAGATCTCAGGTGCTCCGGAAGGGTAAGCAGATTCTGATCCACATAAAATGTTTTGGAGTTAAGCATGACGTCCATTTTCACTGTCAAACTAGTTCACATTTACGTTTAGGGGCAATCTGGAGACCTCCTCCGGGTGCATGTTTTTATGATGACCCATTGGTGGTCTTTATCTGTTTTCTGCATTTTGTAGGGTTGTTGTCTCTTTGACACATTCCCCATTTCCATTCTCAATTACATTTGTAAAGTTTTGTCAAATAACTAATTAAAATGATGATACGCAGCTTTTTATCTCACCCAATAGAGAATTAAGAAAGTTCAGGCTCCAATTATGCATGCTTTTAACTCGATTTGTATGCTTGGTTCAGTGTACAGAATTATTGTGAGAAGAACATACGTTTAGTTTGTCTTTAAGCAACTGTGTTTGTACTTAATTAAATAGTGAATTATTCAACTCTTAAGATCGTGGGAAAACTGGTAAACCAAATATAACTTTGTAAAGTTTGGCGCGTTCTTCGTAAGGTATCTGTTTGAGTGTACGAGTTCACGACAACAGCAAATGTGCTTGTAAATAGAAACAATGAATACAGGTACATTCTTGTGACAGTGTCAATGTCAAGAGAAGAAGTCGAACTGGTTGCTAAAGTTATTTTCAAGGCGCCTGTTTGCTTGAGTCCTACCCATAAGTCGTGTTAAAGAGAAACACAAATGAAAATACTTTAATACAGAAACAAATAATATTGTTGTATCATGAATGTGAAATTACAAATATAATCGCTTATTTAAGTAGAACAAATGTATACAAGGCTATTTTTAAATGATTGGTAGTTAGTTATTTGTTTGTATTATGTCCAGTGGCAAATGTTTCATGACTTTATTAATAGGAAACTTCGATGAAAATGGATGTACCACCAGAATGATATCGAACTTAGTATTTTCGAATTATTCTTAAATCACATTTTGTCCATTTTTATCGAAGTTTTAAACTAACAAAAGTCCTTTTAACATAAAAATAATTATCACTGATTGAACAATTTTACTTTATATATCAATAATATAAACTTAAACTCGCCAATTTTCGAGTTTTATTTAAAAATTTAATGCTTCTTTTTGTAACTTCATATTGGGGTGTACAGTTTTGATTGTATCCGTAACCTCAATACGTGAACATTATTCTGTTTGATGAGAGACTGCCCTGCTGTTGATTGATTTATTGATTGTTGGTTGCTTTACGCCGCATTAGCACAAAGAGGCTATATCGCGGCGAGAGCTAATTCAAATATTTTTACAATTTAAAGCATACTTTTAAAATAAGACAAAAAGTCCTTCAATATACTAAAATTCTAGACTAAAGCAAAATGATTATATACAAATAAAAATCAACAGTAAAATAACGTGATAAAAATTAAAAACGATTTAAATATCATAACATTTTCATATTCTATAATAAATTCCAATTTCTTTTAAAAATGCAACAATATTTGTAAATGGAACATTATTGAATAAATCATACATATTATTGACATTGAAATGCTTCTTACGAATATCAGCAAAGTCAATACAATTAATTAAAACATGTTTAATAGTATACTTGCAGTTGCAAGGAACACATTGTGGTTCATCTTCATTTTTAACCGGATTTTTGTGACAAAAATGTCGGTTATTGATTTGGGGATGTACGGCGGGCGGCCGGGCGGTCGGGCGGGCGGGCGGGGCGGCAATCAAATGTTGTCCGTGCATTAACTCATGAACCGTTCAACCAAAGCTTTTAAAATTTTAATATGTTATTACTGACAACTATACGAAGGTCAAGTTCAATAATGGCGATTTTGACTTTTACCGTTCAGGAGTTATGGTTCTTGAAAGGCGGCAATCAAATGTTGTCCGTGCATTAACTCATGAACCGTTCAACCAAAGCTTTTAAAATTTTAATATGTTAATACTGACAACTATACGAAGGTCAAGTTCAATAATGGCGATTTTGACTTTTACCGTTCAGGAGTTATGGTTCTTGAAAGGCGGCAATCAAATGTTGTCCGTGCATTAACTCATGAACCGTTCAACCAAAGCTTTTAAAATTTTAATATGTTATTACTGACAACTATACGGAGGTCAAGTTCAATAATTGCGATTTTGACTTTTACCGTTCAGGAGTTATGGTTCTTGAAAGATTGAAAAATGGAGTTTTCAGTCGTGTCCGTGCATTTACTCATGAACTGTTCTACCAAAGCTTCCCAAATTTTAATATGTTGTTACTGATGACAGAATGGAGGTCAAGTTTAATAATGACGATTTTGACTTTTACCGTTCAGGAGTTATGGTTCTTGAAAGATTGAAAAATGGAGTTTCCAGTCGTGTCCGTGCATTTATGCATGAACTGTTCTACCAAAGCTTCCGAAATTTTAATATGCTGTTACTGATGACAAAATGGAGGTCAAGTTCAATAATGACGATTTTGACTTTTACCGTTCAGGAGTTATGGTTCTTGAAAGATTGAAAAATGGTGTTTCCCGTCGTGTCCATGCATTTTCTCATGAACCATTCAACCAAAGCTTTTGAAATTTTAATATGTTGTTACTGATGACAAAATAGAGGTCAAGTTCCATAATGACGATTTTGACTTTTACTGTTCAGGAGTTATGGTTCTTGAAAGATCGTAAAATGGCGTTTCCATTCACGTTGTTGCATTTACTCATAAACCATTCAATCTAAGCTTTTCAAATATTATTATTTCAAAATGTTGATACTGATGACAAAATAGAGGTCAAATTTGATATTGATGATTTTCACTTTCACCATTCATCAGTAATGATATCATCTGATATTGCCAGGACACAAATAAATGTAAATAAATCCGGTTTGCTGTCGTTGTGACAGCCTCTTGTTTAAAAGATACTCGTGTGTTATTCTAGTATGACCAATACGACATCTAGTAATAACACACTGATCTTTTCTGCACATAATATTATTAAAAGGTTTGCCTAAATTAGGTTTAATTTCATGCAATTTATTATCATCTTTTTTACTCCATTTATTTTTCAATATATTGAAAACATATTCTCTAATATTAGATTTAAAATCAGTATATGGTATATCACAGTTAGATAGAGGGTCACCCAGGGCATTCTTTGCCTCAAGGTCTACAGCTGTGTTTCCAAGGATTCCAACATGACTCGGAACCCATAGAAATATTATTTCTTTCAGAAGAATTTTTAAATTCCTCATTACATACAAAATTTTGAGAATTGTTGGGTTTTTAATTTTAGTATTTCGTATAGCTTGTAAGCATGAAAGTGAATCCGAACATATAATAAATTTTGATTTATCTGAAGAAGCAATAAATTTCAAAGCCAAAATTATTGCTTCTGCTTCAGCAGTAAAGATGGATGCATCAGATGGCAAACGGAGAGGCCCTGCTGTTGACATTTCCTCTTTAGTATTATCTGTTTCTGTAATAAACTCAACAGAAAGAGTTACTGTAGTTCAAATAACTCGTCAACTGAACGATACTACGAATCAGTGTCAAATGAGTGTCGGAATTAGGGCAGGAGGGAAGGAGGTATATTTGCATCCATTTGCCCTATGGTTTGTACTTTTTGTCCATTACTCCCTCCATAATATTACTATTTTAGCACCTCATTTTTGGCCCATTTTTCTATTATTTATACTTTGGCCATTATTCTCTTGTTCTGTAAACCTCAATTCACACAGACCAATGGGAAATGGGTTGTCGGACCAATGGGTAATCGGGGGTGTCGGACCAATGGATAACAACTGGATAAAAACGTGTTAATGACGTTGTGTTGTAAAAGCAATATAAAGCTTCTCAATGATCAAAATTGGTGTTTGTCAAACTGCTATATAACCAGTGTAATTTTTCTGACAAAACGGTTGGTTCAAAATTTTTCAAATTTTTATAGTTTTGTTAAAGGGTCAAAGTAAATACTTTGACAAAATTTTATGAAAATTAAACGAGCCAAATTAATTTTAGTGAAATAGGTGGGTACCACCTTAAAGTGAGTCCAACAATTATTTCATGATCTATCTTTATATCTGAATATCGGACCCATTTGCTTAATTTATAAATGTGACAATTTTTAAAATTTCCCTTACATATATACTGTACTGTCATAGATATAAGAAGATAGGGTGTGTTCCATTCAATAACAATTTATAAAACTCAACCATTATAACCCCATGTCAAACACTCCAACCTAGAGGGCCAGTTCATTTGTAGTCCAGGTTTCCATCCTCTAGAAGGGCTGCTGTCGTGAGCTTTTGAATCCATTCTATCCAGGTTTGTTTTCGAAGTTTACCATCTCCTAGATTAGTTGCCTTACTAGGCTACGACTCTCATCTAACCGCCTATTTACCTATAGCTGAACAAGGTTGATGAGTGCTAGGGTATGTCCACACAACTGTGGGTCTACACACTGCATCTCTAGGGCCCTTGCTGCTCCGAGATCTCCTGCAGTTTAGCCTGAGGTACTAAGACCCCAGTTTACGTGCACTATCGCGGGAGTCTTGATAGTGTAGAAGCTATGTACTGGCAGGAAAGACTTGCACACTCGGCTTTCTTTTCGAACATCATGTATGCAAGCCAGCGGTAGTTGACAAATTAATGAATTTTAACCACACTTGACGCATATCACTATCTTGTGGAATAAACACCTAGCGCACATCATGGGAAAAAGAAATAACCACCAGATGGTTTTGTTAAAGAAAGCAAAACTGGTGCCATCCCAATCAACTTTTCAACATCAGACCACTGAAGCTGATTGATGTAACAACTGTATCAATAGTTCTTCGGTTAGTGCATGTTACACTTGATTGTGAGGGTGGTAAATGTTCTTTCAGTATCAAGCAAAGTTTAACAAAATGTGAAATGCCAGTTCATCAAACACTCAACTGTTCACAATATTTTCATTGTCAATATGGGGCATTCATGTACTTTAAACTTTTAATTTATCAAAAAACGAAGGATTTTCTTATCCAAGGCATAGATTAAGATAGCCGTTTTTGGCACAACTTTTTGGAATTTTAGGTTCTCAATGCTCTTCAACTTTGTACTAGTTTGGCTTTATGGATATTTTGATATGAGCGTCACTGATGAGTCTTATGAAGACGAAACGCGCGTCTGGCGTACTAAATTATAATCCTGGTACCTTTGATAACTATTTGCATACTTAGAATTACAAAAAGGCAAAACATATCATTATGATAACAAGTTTTTTAAATACTTGTTTAAATATTTATATTTCTAATTTAAGAACATGTACATCAAAAGGATCAAGGTGTGACAAAAGAAAAAAGGTTTGCATTTAAAACTGACAGAAACAACTGAAGAAGAGATAGATACCTCAAACCAAGAACAGCCGAAGTACCACTGGAAGTTGCAGAAAGTGCATAACATGATGCAATCATCATTCCCACAGGAGCAGATAGAACTTTCATGACTGAGGAAATAATTACTGAGGACAAAGTCTTGAAAACAGCAGATATGTCGAAGAAGGGTGTAAAAACGAGAGCTGAAAATAAGGAGATCTTAAGAAAACCAGATAAAATATCGGAAAAATTGACAATAGAGTTTGATGATGGGACAAGAGGGGGAAAAAGTTCCAGAACAGAAGAAAATAGGTAAGAATTAACTAAGGTATCAATGTATCAATATTTATTCATGCTGTTTTATAAATGTAAGAATTAATGGTATGATTGTTGATGATAAAACTCTACCAGAGAACTCATGACATATAAAAGTTGATTTAAGAAAAATATATACTCTCTTTCCAAAATATTTCAGAGGTCAGTCAAAATGAGGTTCGTATCAGTATTTAGAAAGCCATAACCTCATAATAAGAAAGGAACATTCAGGCTATGTTTGATTTCATTGAAAAGTCCCCCACTGGCGGTCATCTTGGATGATGGATCAGCTACAAAGTAACATCACTTGGTCAGCACCTCATAAGGAACATTCATGCCATGTTTGAATTCATTCCATTCAGTTGTTATCTCAAATAAGTCATTGTTATGCATTTCCCATAGGGTCCTATGTTTAACTAAGTCCCCCATGTTTGGTTTCATTCCATTCAGTGGTTCTCTAGAAGAAGTTCAAAATGTAAAACGTTAACGACGACGACGACGGACGCCAAGTGGTGAGAAAAGCTCACGAAGGGGCAGGTGAGATTAACTAGAGGCTCTAAAGAGCCTGTGTCACTCACCTTGGTCTATGTGAATATTAAAAGTAAACTTTATTTATATAAGAATCTTAAACAAAATTTACGTTTTGAAGACTATTTGAGAACATCAAACTTTACATATAGAAAATTAATAATAATAGTTTACTATCCACGGCGGTTACTGAGTTTATTATATAGAGAGGGTCTATATAATATGTCAATGACCGCCGTGGATCGATTAGTAAATTGAGAGTTGATAGTAAAAAGGAAATACCAGGGGCGGATCCAGCCATTTTAAAAAGAGGGGATCCCAACACAGGTTAAAATCAATGACCGCCGTGGATCGATTAGTAAATTGAGAGTTGATAGTAAAAAGGAAATACCAGGGGCGGATCCAGCCATTTTAAAAAGAGGGGATCCCAACACAGGTTAAAGGGTGTGTGGGGGGGGGGGGGGGGGGGGTGGGGAGTTCCATCTATATTTTCAAGTTTACTATCCACGGCGGTCACTGAGTTTATTATATAGAGAGGGTCTATATAATATGTCAATGACCGCCGTGGATCGGTTAGTAAATTGAGAGTTGATAGTAAAAAGCAAATACCAGGGGCGGATCCAGGCATTTTAAAAAGAAGGGGGGCGGATCGAGCCATTTTAAAAAGAGGGGATCCCAACACAGGTTAAAGGGTGGAGGGGGTTCCTGCATTGATCGGTGAAAAAAGGGGGGTTCCAACCCCCGGACCCCCCATTTGGATCCGCCGATGAATACACTTTATTTACATTAATGTATGTTCATAATATACAGATTAATGCTAACATTATTAAAATCAATAGATAAAAAAAATATAGGAGTTTTGGAGGGGAAAAAAATAGGAGCCGGGCTAGAAAAACAATTGTCATTTCCCAAAGTACAAAATGTACCTATAACTTTTGATACCTTTTCTGAAATTCTTAAATAGAGGGGTCTATATAATATCAATGACCGCCGCGTATTGATTAGGTAACTGATAATTGATAGTAAAAAGAAAACACACTTTATTTATAGTACTGTATGTTTATAACAGACTAAACGTATGCTCATATTGTAATAAATAGAAAGAAAAAAAAAAAAGACTTTTTGAGAAATATAAGACTGCCCTTTAGGCCTGTTTTGAAATTAAACATAATTTGCATAAGTACTTGGGACAGAACAATTGTTTTTTGAGTTTTTTTCTGTATACTATGATCATACATATACTATAGATAAATTGTATTTGCTATTAATATATATTATCAATTCCAATATAATTTTCTATCAACAGCGGTCACTGAAATATTTCTGTATACTACATACATATATACTATGAATAAAGTGCATTAATTTGCTATAATTAACTATAAATTCCAATAGTTTGCTGGGGTGACTTTAAATATATCAGTGACCGTTTTATATAGTAATTATAGTATATATATATACATGCATGTTCATAGTATACAGAAAAACAGAAAGAATAAAAATCGGTATTTGGATAAAAGGGGGAGGGCAAAACAAATGTGCCCAGTTCCCAAGTACCTTTGACTTTTGATACCTCTCCCGGAATTCTGCAGTTACAATTAATTTTACAGTTTACATGCGCTCTATTTCCCCGCGATTTCGCGGGTGTGTTCTAGTACATATTTAATATAGGTTTATATTTCACATTCACTTTTTAAATCTGATTACAACAGTTTATTTAAAATAGAGATCTTTTACCCCCCCCCCCCCCCCCCCCCCCCCCTTCCTTTTTTTTCGATATTAACCTTTGTATTATAAAGAAAATATCTGATTCAGAGTTAAAATCTATTTTTATCTCTGATCATGTTTCATCGAATGAGGCTGTGTACCTAGCAGTATGGGGTTAATATAAATGACATGTTAATTTGAAGTTATGCAGTTAACTGATAAAAATACTCATAAGGTGCCTAGTCAAATCGACAAGGTTTCACTGGCTTATCGCGTAAACCCCTTATTGATAACAAAATAATTTATTCATGTAGTAATTTTTTTTGTTTTTTATTCTCAGAGCAACTTCCCCAACTGGTGAATCCAAGACCAAGGCCAGTTAATTATAACCAACAAGAAAGCTTTTATACAATAGATCAACAATGGTATTACCATGTTCCAAGGGAATACATTGAAAGACAGAGGTATCATTCACCTATCCAGAACCAATGGTACCAGACACCAGTGCCTCAGAGACCGTATCCTACTCACCGGTATCCTGTTCACCAGCACCCCATTGCAGCCATTATATTTTAAACATGAAACCCAAACAGACGAAGAACCTGTTAGAAAGCATCAGAAGTTTATGTTTACACAGCAGACTGAAGTGTGTATGTCCTCGGTAATTGCCATAGAGAAAGATGCCTCACCAAATTCCAAAAAGAGAATAAGAGTAGAGAAAAACAAAATGAATGTAAGTACAGTATATTTGTAATGTTTGTATTTGAAATGTGCATTTCATTTATATGATTACTGTGGATTCATTAATATTCGTTGGATACCAATTTTCATGGATTTCGTGGGTACAGGAGAACCACGAATTCCAATGTTCAACGAAATACAAATTTTGTAAAGGAATGAGTGTAGACCTTGCCAAAACCATATTTAAATATCCACGAATATGCAAGTTTTCCTCAAACCACGAAAATTGGTACCCATGAAAATAAATGAATCCACAGTACCTGATAATATAATTGTTATCCAAAGTCTTGACTTAAGGGCATACGATACAGTTTCGATCCTGTATTTACAAGTTCAAGAAAATTTGCATATAGGCTATTTTTTACCTGACTAAATCAAATATGTAAGAAAAAATATACCTTCATGTGCTACTTTTTGAGTAAAATGAGGTCGAAATTTTGTATATTTGCTCAAAATTCAGATTTGTGGCCGTAATTTCTTTTTCGAAAGAAAGACATAACTTTTTTGTTATAAAAGATAAACTCAAATTGGTTTTTGTTAAATAATCAGTAATTTCTGTATTTTATAAGTATCCTAAAAAAATATGCAATTTTTTATTCAGTAATAACTTACATTTTACTGTAAATTTGACCACTTTTTTTATATTTGTAATTGATGTAATCTTAAATCTGTCATTTGACCAAGACAACTTTCTAATATGTAT
Organism: Mytilus edulis; assembly: GCF_963676685.1. Taxonomy (NCBI): domain Eukaryota; kingdom Metazoa; phylum Mollusca; class Bivalvia; order Mytilida; family Mytilidae; genus Mytilus; species Mytilus edulis. The sequence continues at coordinate 14,226 of NW_027268279.1, forward strand.
TGATAATTGTATTTGATGTTACCTTAAATCGGTCATTTGACCAAGAAAACTTTCTAATATTTATGATAATTGTATTTGATGTTACCTTAAATCGGTCGTTTGAACAAGACAACTTTCTATTATGTATTAATAATTGTATTTGATGTTACCTTAAATCGGTCATTTGACCAAGACAACTTTCTAATATGTATTGATAATTGTATTTGATGTTACCTTAAATCGGTCATTTGAGCACTATACCACTTTTTCATAGAGAGGGTGGAAAAAAACTTCAAAATGTATAATAGACGTGCAGTTACATTTATTGGTGTAACTCACCATGCTAACAGATGACCCAGAGTCAGTAATGTGTTTATGCATACATTGTAAAGGTTTATTTGTTTCAAAAGATGAATGTACAAAATATTTACTTTAGGTAAAGAACTAAAATCCCCTGTTGAAAAAGCAAAAGAAAAAAGGAAAGAAATAAAAAAAATATATGGTGAACTACAAGCCTTGAAAATCATTGCTAAAAGTAGGAGATATCATAGTGGAGGAATATGTCGATACCACTAAAGGCATCTCAGAAGAGGACAGAGATGATTTAACAGCGTATCTGTGCACTTTCGAGGAATTAAATTTTACTTTCTTGGATATACTATCAATGGTGCATGACACAATTTCCTTTATTATTCATCACTCAGACTCAGATAGAAAAGGTACAACTCCAGTTTATATTGTAAACTTTAATATACAAATGTCCTTGTGTAACAAACAACATATCTTATCAAAATTCTTAATCAATTACATGAACAACTTTGTTAATTGTCAAGCCTGCAACTTTTGTCGCAGAAAGATGACAGATAGTGATCTGGCAGTGGCAGCTGTTTTAACTAACTTCTACAAATGCTTTTATTTAGAAGGTTGAAGACCTGATTGCTTTATATACTTTGTATATAGCCGGTGCCGTATGTTTTCGTCTGTCACATGTCCATAGTTCCGGACCTCATTTTTTGTGGTTCAGTCACTACTTGAAAGAAAAGTCAGAAATTTATTATGTTAATTTCTCTCTTATTATTAGTAAAACTATATTTCAAGGTCCTCATTCCCCTCAGACAGATTTCACTCGATGTCAACCTCAATGATCAGTGTCATCAGAAATTGACCTCATTTTCATGGTTCAGTAGTTATAGTTACGTTTTTTTGTGTCTGTTTTTCTTTCACCTTTTGCACAAGGGGTATATTTGGTGCATGGGCTGATTGTAAGGTGTACATGTTCATCTGGCAGGTGTCTTCTGACCTTTGCCTAATTTTCAAAGATCAGTGGTTACAGTTATTTTTTTTAGATTTGTTTTTTATACTATATTTAAAATGTCAACTATGTTTGGTGTATTGAAATATCTTATGAACATGCCAGTCTTGCAGGTTTTATTTGACTGTGACCTCATTTTCACAGTATTTTTTTTTTTTTTTTATCTATTTTCTTAAACTAAATGCACTAGATTAACTGTATGTGTTGTACAAAAGGGATGTAAAAGGGGTTACCTCATCATCCTGTCACGAATGTAAACAAACCAGGAAAAGTACGGGTAGTTTTTGACTGCGCAGCTAAATATCAAAGAATATCACTCAACAGTAAACTCTTACAAGGACCTGATCTCATTAACAGTTTGGTTGGTGTTTTAATTAGATTTAGACAGGAGCAGATAGCCTTATCAGCCGACATCGAAGCTATGTTCCATCATGTTCGTGTGCAAGGAGGAGGACTGTGATGCCTTGCTTTTTCTAAAGTGGCCTAACGGTGACTTAAACCAGAAACCCAGAAGTTATTGCATGCAGGTACATTTGTTTGGTGCTACATCGTCACCAAGTTGTGCAGGATATGCATTAAAACGGACAGCAAGAGATTATTCCCATCTTTTTTATCCGGAAGTATCTACTACAGTAGAGACATTTTTTAATGTTGACGATTGTCTGAAGTCTGTGTCATCCGAGCAGGCAGCTATTTAACTCGCTATTGACTAAGAGTCACTTATGAAAATGTTACCTTATGGGTGGGTTCCGACTAACACAATTGGTCAGTAATAGTAGAGATGTATTAAAAGCTATACCAGAGTCTGCACTTGCTCCTGCTGTAGTAAATCTTGGCCCTGGAGATGTGCTGCCGAACGATAAGGCCCTTGGTGTAATTTGGGATGTCAATGAAGATAAAATTAGGTTAAAGGTAAAATTAACAGATAAACCGTTAACTAGACGTGGTATATTGTCAATTGTAAGTTCAATATTTGATCTGTATTGAAAGTTTGTCTGTGAATCGCTGTTTTCGACCAGAGGAATTCAACACATTAAGAACGCTCAATTGCACCTTTTCAACGATGGGATATAACTTGGTTATGGAGCGTGTGCCTATCTGAGACTAGTTGATGGCAATGACAAAATTACTTGCTCTTTAATCTTAGAAAGGCACGACTAGCATCAATTAAACAGATGTCAATACCAAGACTTGAATTATCAGGAGCTGTCACTGCATGCCGCTTGCAACAAAATTGGTACCGTTGATTTTATTACTACCACTGGGTCGATGCCTCTGCTGGTGGACTATTAGTCCCGAGGGTATCACCAGCCCAGTAGCCAGTACTTCGGTACTGGCATGAAAATACGGATTTTTTTGTGTAATTAAAATTTGCTGTTACAAAATATTAAAAATTATTATAAATTAAGGAATGTATCTCCCTCGTGCACAGCTCTGATTCCTTTCACGAATTTGGCTATACTTTTTGGACCTTTTGGATTATAGCTCTTCATCTTTTATATAAGCTTTGGATTTCAAATATTTTGGCCACGAGCATCACTGAAGAGACATGTATTGTCGAAATGCGCATCTGGTGCAACAAAATTGGTACCGTTGATTTTATTATACCAAATCCTGAATGATGAACTTGAAATAAAGGTTGATAACGTTACCTTCTGGACAGACTCGATTGTAGTGTTGGGCTACATTAGAAATACATCACGGCGATTCAAAACCTTTGTAGGTAATAGATTAAGCATAATTCACAATACAACTAGTGTATACCAATGGCGTCACGTATATTCGCCTTCGAATCCCGCGGACATAGCATCAAGAGGAATAGACGCTGTTGATAGTAAGAAACTAAATATATACTTAAATGGTCCAAATTTTCTCTTGGAAGATTCAAAATACTGGCCACAAGACTTACGCAATGAGCTACAAGAGGTAACTGAAAATGACACCGAACTTAAGAATGAGGTGGTGATCCATGCTATGACAAACAACACCACTGATTATCTAATGAACTATTTCTTCGACTGGACAAAACTACTACGAACAACGGCGTGGTTGATTAGGTTCAAGTTTTATTGCAGACAACGATACCTAAATCATTAAGTTCAGTGCAGAACTGGTGATCTCACTTTGTCAGAACTGAAAATGGCTACCAATGTAATATCAGTCAATGTACATTCAACTTACTTCAAACACGAAATAATCAAATTGAAGAAGGATACGCCCGTGAAAAAAGACAGCCGTATTGCTTCTCTTAATCCTGTACTCGATAATGAGCTTATCCGAGCAAAAAGGACGCTTAAGTACCTCTAACCATGATGAATACCCCATAATCCTTCCCGATAATCATTATGTTACTTCGTTAATTGTTCGTTTCTATCACGAAAATCAGGGTCACGTAGGAAGACAACAGGTGCTTGCAGCCACACGTATGAAATACAGGATTTTAAAAGGACCTAGTCTTGTTAAGAAAGTAATCGGATGCTGTATTCCATGTAAACGTCAACACCGTCCACTCTGCGTACAACAGATGGCACCTCTTCTTGATGAACAGATAACTGCTGAAAACCCCCGTTAACATTTGTCGGAAACGACTATTTTTGGGACCCCTTTTGGTAAAGTTAGGTCGTTCACACGTAAAAAAGATATGGTTGCCTATTTACATGTCTCACAACCAGAGCAGTGCATCTAGAAGTGGCCCACACCTTAACCATGAAGTCATTTTTATCCGCTTTTCAACGCTTTATAAGCCGACGAGGTGTACCAAAAAAGATGTACAGCGATAATGGAACTAATCTTGTAAGCAGAGACAGTGAGCTACGTAAATCAATTAAAGAATGGAACCTATCAAAAATTGGAAGACAACAGGAGATAGAATGGCGTTTTAATCCACCTTTAGCAAGTCACATGGGTGGTTCATAGAAAATTGAAATCGTGATTTTGTCGTCATATGTTTCACCATATTATTTGTATTTCATTAAAGGGATCAGAAGTTAAATGGTAGTTCCTGCGAGAAATTTATGTGATATACATCAAATAACAAAAATATCACATAGTGACTGAATTGCTACTATACAGATCACCACAAAAATAGTTTATGATAAAAAGTTCTTTATTTTCGGGTTGAAATGAGAGTATGAATCATGTAATTCAAGATGTTCACGATCAAATTCAACTGCAGTCAATAAATAGCCAATTATTTTAATGCAAAAGAAAGAATTAATCGGTAAGGATTTTTGAAAAGCTATCTAATTAGAGTTATGTTCGTCACCGAATTTCTTATTACTTAAGGTTTATGTACCCTTCTGTAGCCATTTTTTGTACGAATTTTTCAAACCTCAATTGTATCAAAACTAAAGATATAATAAATAATAGAGATAGGCCATTTAGTACATGTTCCAAGGGGAAACTTGATGTAAAGCATTATATTTTACTGTTTCATTGCATTTGATAGAAAAAGAGGACTTTGTGGCAAATAAATCAAGAATTTTATAGAAAATCCACAGCCTTTAATACAGAGATTTTTGTTATAAAATTTGAAACATAAATTACTCACTTGATTTTTCTATGATGTGCTAGTGTTTATTTTTTACAAAAAGTTCTAAGTAACCTGTAAATTCCAAAAACACCTCGTGCTGAGTCATTAAAGTCGAGCGCACCCTAAAAGGTGTACTTGATTTTGGCCATATTTATACTTGTCTTAACCAATTTACTACATTTATAAACTTGTTTTAAGAAAATCAATGCTAGCACTGCATGCAATAATCCTATATCTATCAGTCATCAAATTGCCAAATATGAGAGTGCAAGGATAAAGGCTGTGGATTTTCTATAAAAATCTTGATTTATTTGCCACAAAGTCCTCTTTTTCTATTAAATGCAATGGAACAGTAAAAAATAATGCTTTGCATCAAGTTTCCCCTTGGAATATGTACAAAATGGCCTATCTCTATTATTTATTATATCTTTAGTTTTGATACAATTGAGGTTTGAAAAATTCGTACAAAAATGGCTACAGAAGGGTACCGAACTGACGTTCAAGGTTCTCTTTACCTCCCTTGTTTTTGTGTTAAACCACATTCTTGACGATGACTTTCGTTCTCTGGACAGCCATTCTAATCTATCAACACCACTTTTTTTTTCAACTACATTTCCCTGGGAATTTCGTTTTACATTTGTTGCCACCTGATGTTGCTGCATGTCCACACAGCTTTCTACTAGCAGGAATGTCACATCCAACACGTACGAGTGCAAATTTAAAGCATTTCAATATGAATGATGGCTTATTTGAAAACAATCTGACCAAGACTTCTCTATTTCTTTTAAGAGGTGTAACAAAGGTATTTGTCTTAAGACTCTTCAGATGAGGTTCTTTATACATGTATCAAGCCATTTTTGCTAAGGAAAATGGTTTAAAATTTTATTTTATTTTGTAGTAGAACTTTCACTAAAAGATTAATTACAAATAACTGGATATTCATCCTTACATCTGTCTGTGTCCGAGGTGTCTAGACTCACTTTTTGTGCTGACATGAATTGTCATCGATATCGTTATATTTATAAATTTACTGTTCAGAATTTTTGAGGTCAGGTGGCATGTGATAAACTATCAACATTGAATTATGTTTTTTTTATATAAAAAGTGCCATTTTTAGTTATATCTTAAATTATATCTAACATTGATTAAATACAAAATATTTATTGAGATTATATAAAAAAGAGAAAATCATATAAAACTAAACTAAAGAAGAAAGCATGATGAATCAAATATGAATCAAGTTAAATGGTTAAAAACCTTAAATCAAGCAACTAATGAATATATATTAACAGATTTTCAGGTTCTAAAAATACTGAAATGTCTAGTAATTTGTACCAAAAACAGTTTTTATTAAAACTTACAATAGCTGGAAAATCCATTTTACCATTGGTTACTTTAATATGGTCACCAATACAAAACCTATAAAATAATAAAAGATAAACATTTGGTTATTTTTTTTGTTTAGTTGTCTATCATGTCTATCTAACATGTCTTATACATGTAAATCATTATAGGTCAATCATGGTTTTTTTTTTTATTCTGTTGAAAACTAGAGGCTATTCACCCCGACATGAATGTTAGCTTGACTGCGTTTTTTTATATCATTTTTTATCACTGCAACAAAAAACAATCATTGAAATGTCTTGCATTCATAACAAAATTTCAGTCTAATATACAAATACAAAATCATAACACAACATTAACATGAGTAACATAGCAGTTGCTTAATTAACAGCTGCGCCATAAGTGCATATTACGCCTGTCATCTTGTGAATAAAATATAATAAATGTTTTTGTAGTAATTGTCATGACAGTGCTGTACAGAATGTTATGCTCAGTATATCAAAATTGATTGACGTAGTAAAGATTGTCTTTACCTCATAACTTGGTTTTTATTCTTGTTCTCTTCCAGGGTTTTTCCATCATTTTCTTCATTCTTGTTCTCTTCGAGGTTTTTTCCATCATTTTCTTCATTCTTGTTCTCCTCGAGGGTTTTTCCATCATTTTCTTCATTCTTGTTCTCTTCGAAGTTTTTTTCCATCATTTTCTTCATTCTTGTTCTATTCAAGGGTTTTTCCATCATTTTCTTCATTCGTGTTCTCTTCTAGGGTTTTTTCCATCATTTTCTTCATTCTTGTAAAGTATGACTTCGAGGATTTTGAAAATAAATAACTCAGCCTTGATAATCACAAAAATAAATGGTTTGTTCTGAGGTAGTTTGAAAATAAATTACCTAACTTGCTATGTATTGAAAATAAATAACTCACCAGGTCTATGGCTTATTGGGCCTTCAGCGATTCCAAAACCCTGCAAAAAAAAAATTTCCTCGCTCCGCTCGGCGAAATATGTTTGACAATACTTTTGAAAGAAGCTAGGACTAAGGTAAAACCATACTAAATTAACTTTAATACTATGTATGTATGCAATATGTGTACATATATTGCTTGGGAATATAAATGATTCATTTCGTTCAGAAAATTATTAAATACTTAATCTAATTATACCAATTGTCTTTTATAATATACTTATTACTATGTATTTGTGTTTCGTTTGTCCTGTCTCGCTATGTATTATCTTAAAATGTTTGTATATATTGTCCTCTTGTACACAAGTATGTGTCTTACTGAGGTTATGAATGACATCTTGAATCTTAAAATTTCTGAAGGGGATAATGATATCTACTAGTATTCTGATTAAATGGTACACAATGACTTGACTATACATGTATTAATGGTTTATTTTTTTTTATAAATGGTTATTTGGACGGATAGTTGTCTCATTGGAACTCACACCACATCTTCCTATATCTGATTATTCAAAATTAACAAATATTTAAAAAAAAAAAAATGGATGTTTTCGAATATCATAAATATAGTGGTACAAAATGAATAATCAGTCCCTTGCTTTAATGAAAATGAAAAATCTTGCTTCAATAGTGCAGAAAATGAATAATCTGTCTTCTCAGTTTTAAAAGCACAAAATGTCAGTATTTACCATAGAAACTAACAAAAGCTTTTAATAGACTTATTAAGAAGGGATATAGTTACGATACAGTTGTCAGGTCATAAAAGATTGCATATGTTGGAATTGAAGTCTGGAGATGGCATGTCAGTTAACTGCTAGTAGTCTGTTGTTATTTATGTATTATTGTCATTTTGTTAATTTTCTTTGGTTACATCTTCTGAAATCAGACTCGGAAATAAATATCAAATTCATCTATAGCCATGTTTGCGTGAGGGAGTTGAAACCTTAGTTTCTTCATAATTTTTTTTTTTTTTAAAAAGGATACCTATAAGTTCTGTGAATCTAATGACTTACTCATCAGTGAAATTCTGGCTTTAAGAAAAACGATTCAACCGTGAATCAACTTATTACTATAACACATGAAATTTATAAGTCATTAGATAGCGGTAAAGATGTATGTACAATCTTTTTAAATGTTTCAAAGGTCTTTGATAAGGTTTGGCACAAAGGCCTGATTTTCATTTGTTTGTGACCATCAGCACGAGGGCAGTACATACAAGACAGACATATATATGTACAAAATGTGGAAAATTACTGAACGTGACGAACAAACTGGAACATGGCTAAGTACAAGAGGTTTTCTGAAGGAAAATTTTAGGTACCACGCAAACAGTACCAAAATATTAAAATAGAAGATAAAGAATACACCCAAAATTTTACTTTTAGATTTTGGATTATTAATAAATAAATAACTTCTTAACTGTTCAACTTTTCCAAAATATATTTTCAGTCTAAATACATTTTTCTAATAACTTTTAATTTTAACCTTTAATAACTTTTGATACTAAAGAATCCACATAACATTTCTTAAAATTTCTACTTAAATATAAAACTACAACTTTGTTGAACCTAATTTTAACTGTCTTTAACATCTACGGACTTCATCTGTTTCTTTTGGGTCCTCTTGACAGTGGGTCTAATGAATGGAGTAGTTCTAGCGTTTAGGTCTTGTTATTCTGTTATTCAAGTTATTAGTGGTGTTGAGACGGTCCAGTAATAGTTATCAAAGGTACCAGGATTATAACCTCTGCTGCCTAATAATTATCCTTTCCTGTTGTCTAATTTGCCCTCTCAAAAATGAAATGTCCGAAGACAAGGTGATAACTGGTTTGTTCAAATGCCCCAACTCTTGCAAAATAACTTGTTGGCTTTTATTTCAGTTAAACAGGGCCTGGATAAATGATTTGTGGCTGGAATCGTCATCTGTTTTTGGTTTGGTAGTTGAAATGGCATGTCTGACATTCAAGTTGCTACAATAACCAGGGAGATCCTGCCCTAACAACTGTGGCAAGATACTTTCCATCACGTCCTCATCTTTTGCCATAGCTAAGGGAGATGTGATGCCAAGTCAGCTGTACAATAGTAATAGTTGATTTTACAGAACGAGATGGTGTGTTTGATGGTTGTTTAAGAGGCTGTAAACCAAAATGTCTATCCTATATAAATTTTCGCTACAATGGGCTATCGGCTCAAATGTTCCCTGGTAGTTTTAATTTTTTCGCTTAAATGTCCTGTGCCCGTTTATTGGCCCAGTGTTTTTTTTTATTATTAAAACAGGTAATTAGTTGTTTTTGAATCTGTATGAATTCCGTTTTTTTAACAAAATGATTATGAAAGAAATTAAAGCAAATATAAGTAAATAATTTTTTTGTTAATTTTATAACAAATTCAACTTTGTATTCAAGCAAGCGTAATGCAACACAAAATTAACAGCCGAAATCAAATCACACATTGTAGCATAAACATAACACAATAACTGTATACAATATAAAAAGAAGATGTGGTATGATTGCCAATGAGACAACTATCCACAAAAGACCTAAATGACACAAACGTTAACAACTATAGGTCACTGTACGGCCTTCAACAATGAACAAAGCCCATACCGCATAGTCAGCTATAAAAGGCCCCGATAAGACAATGTAAAACAATTCAAACGAGAAAACTAACGGCCTCACTTAAGTAAAAACATGAACAAAAAACAAATATGTAACAAATAAACAAACGACAACCACTGAATTACAGGCTCCTGACTTGGGACAGGCACACACATAAATAATCTGGCGGGGTTTTTAAGTCTTTTAAGGTGACA
>NW_027268280.1:0-19772 GCF_963676685.1 Mytilus edulis
GAGTCATGGTTTCACAGCTAACAGGCAACAGGACCAGACTCGCCTCCTGATTACATGTTCGCCCTAGGTTCGTTCGCACTGAGTTTGGTTCGCCTTGGTAATCCGTTTGCCCTGGGTTCGTTCGCCCCTATTTTCATTTATGATATGTATATGTTACATTAATGAAAGAAATATATATTTATATATATTAAAATGTATGTATATCTATTAACAGTTAAATACAGAATATCAATTAAATAAAATTCTTGGCTGCATTGTTACACTTTATTTTATAATAACTTTTAATTACTGTTGATTGAATTTTTATTGCTGATTAGGTATGATTTGAAATCTTTGATATCACTGATTGGTATATGAATTGCCTTTGATGGATTAATAATGAAAATAACATTTTTTTCAAATAAAATAGTCAGCTTGGATGGGTAAAAACACTGATGTACAAATTGTTAGGCATGTATGTATGTATGTATGTTCCGTATCTCCCTCCTTTAGTAGGAGCACCACCATGGGTTATGGTGTAAAAAGGAAGACATTTAACACACTGTATCGATACAGATTTAATGTGAGCATTTGCCTATCCAGTTTCCCAGCCTGGCCGTGACGGGTCTTACTACCAGAAAGTTAACCTTCCACCAAACAATAAGTACAATGTAATAAAGCATACGAACACACCCACTCACCTGACTCGCTCATCCTCAAAATAAAAAAAATTGCATAATATAAAAAAAACATTATATACAAAATAAAGGATAAGGTCACCCCGGATGCCGCACAAATGCCTAGACAACGAACGGGAAACGGAGAGGACATACTTGGAATCCCAAACCGATACCGCTAAATGCCCAGCTGTATTCCTGGTAGAGAAAGCCGAAAATCCTATGATAAAGGATCTCAGAAAGAAACTACCGATCCATTAGGGGAACAGCTAAAACCCTCAGACATCAAATAGATTGGTCTGATAGTTTCCCACATGGAAACTATTAATGGATCCCATCTGACTACATGTCTCAAACAAACCTGAAATATCTGCAGAAACCTTTCTCAACAAAAAAATATAATCCAAATCATAAAATATCGTTGTAAGGATAATAATATTTATCCATGAAATCATTTGACAAAACAATTTCAATGATGTTGAAGGATTGTCTCTGCAAAAATTTTCAGGTCCGCTCTCATCGACATGCTCGACTACTACTTATAATCATGAACTTATAACCTAGAAGCAGCTAGCTGTAGACAACATAATACATGTAATACATTGTAAATATTCGGCGAAATTGTATAGACCGACTTCACATATTTAATTAAATACACACAACACAACACTATACTAAAAAATAAAAATCGTAAATATTCGGCGAAATTGTAGACTGAATTCAACATATTCAATTAAATACACACAACCATGACAACACAACACTATAAATAAAAAAAAATCAGGGCGAACATACCAAGGGCGAACAGGTATCAGGGCGAACGGTCTCAGGGCGAAAGGGAACTAGGGCGAAACGGAACTAGGGCGAACAGTAACTGGGGCGAACCGAAATCAGGGCGGACAATAACGTATTCACACAGACAGAGTGAAAACCATAGATGTAATATCACCTTTGGACAAACTGACCTAATGCAAACTTGTACTTAGTATTAGTGTGAACAGATCTCATATATATACGTTTGAATAGTCTTAAATCCACAAATTTAGGTCACATTTATAGGTGACACTACCGTTTACATATCATAATTTTTTTGAACCGGTGGTTGTAATTTTTTTTACACCTTGTAAAGGTCTATAAGGTGCCTTCATTTTTCAAAAATACCGATTCGTTTACCTACCCGCTCGAGTTTTCTTTGTTTTCCATTATGTTCCCTACGCATTGAGTAATATAAGCAAAATTAGTGTAGATCTGATCAGATTTACTACACGTGGATTATTTCAGGGAAACAACCGAGGTACAGACGGGGAGATAACCTATCAGTCATTCGATGTGCGACGGACTTTTACCATGCATTCATACTGTAATTATAAGAGTACTTTCTCCATCCCCTTTAATTATTGCATCATGCATTTCATCAAAGAATTAGTGTATTACCATTGATTTCATCATGAAACAGTTATTCAAATCTTATCAATTTCACTGTCATTTAACATTTACGGTATGTTTTTGGAAATACAAAACTTAAATAGTCAACTGAGAAGTAGAGTTTTTCTTATGACTACTTTTTCATAGATCTCATTCTGCAGTTGTCTCTGAAAAAAAAAAATCACACCTTAACTTAAGGTAACATTATTTTAAAGTATATACGGGGGGGGGGGGGGGGTTCAGAGACAAGTGTCTTTCTTTGCCTAAATGGAACTTTACAAAATAACTAGGAACCTTTTGTTTTCTTAAGATGTCAGTGGGGACGGGAATACTTATCAGTAATGATGTATTATTGAAACTTTTATTTTAGCCAGAGTCGGTCAGTCCTGTCAATGATAGAGACGGCAATATAATACTTCAATGGCATATATATATGCTACAAGTTTTAGAACATACTCTGATCTCGCCACTTGGTTAATCAAGTTCCGTATACCAGTTCATGTTGCTTTCATGACCTATCATCACAGTTTTCATCTATCAGAGACATATATTCATTCATATAAAAATTATAACATGTATATGTGTATAGATGTCTCTGATCTTTCTGAATCATGATATATAGTGCCTCATACCTTTCAAAAGTGCACGGCTCTGCTTAAGATCAAAAAGTCTCTTATGTTGTCCTTTGGTCGGCCGTTGTTGTATCTTTGACACATTCCCCATTTCCATTTTCCCATTTTATATATTTAACAAATGATGAAGTCAGAGAAAATGCATTATAGCAAACATTATATTTTTAGATTTATATATTGTTTTGAATAACCACTACAGAACAACATGTACTTGCTTTAAACAGAGACATATAATACATTGATATTATATGTCTCTGCTTTAAACGATTGCTATGTTGTCATCTTGTGGTTAAAAATATTTATAAGATTTATGGAAGGACTTATGTCTACTTTCCTCATTGCAAATGACTTTTTAACTAACGGAATAGTATAAGCTGCAGTGCATAATATCAAATGAAGATAGAAGATAGAGACAGTTGTAATCTTTTTCATAAAATTTCTAAAATTCTGGGCACATATTATTTTTGTCTCTTCAAGCTGTCACGTTTCGTGAAGATTATAATTAATTTTACATATTAAGAAAAAAAAAATGGGTTTCATCTTCATCCTCAATAATATTACAATATTTACATATTCTATTTTCTCCTTTATATCGACCACTCTCATTATTCGAGAAATGGTCATTTACTCATATTTTAAATACTATTTTTCGATTTTCAAAATTATTTTAAGAATGTTTTTGTCTTTTTCGCTCAATGTAAAATCACGAAAATTGTATCTTGATATCAGGTAATTGGAATATTCCTATCATTAATCGCTTAACTAAATCTACTTTGATCGAGTGAGGTAAAAAAGTGATGACAAAGCAGATCGTGCAGTCTCGAGTCCGGTTATATCCAAATCCTGAATGCTGAATGGAAAGATTCTAAAACTAAATTAACAAATGATGGCATATCAGATCATCGTGTTTTAGACACAAAAAACACACACAGTTTGAATACAAAACTCCAATAATTTTGTCGTTTAAGGAGTCCTACATGAATGCAGGAGCAATGCACAGTTTACGATCCATATCCGTATACATGTACTGAGAAATCCTGTTTTTTTACTATATATACGGATAGGTATATAGTGGTTAGTAAACTGCACATTGCTAGAAAATAAACAAATATTAATGACAACGTTATTAACGGTTTAAATTATGTAACACAACTAGCCAGTAATTTTCCACTATACGGATACATACAGTGGTTACCGTTAGTAAATTGCACATTGCTAGAAAACAAACAAATATTGATTATAACGTTATTAACGGTTTAAATTATGTAACACAACTAGCCAGGAAATGCGAAAGAAAAAAAAAATTGCATGAAAAACATTGATTAAGAAAATTTAAAACCGCTAACCGAGTCCCTGTGACATAAAAAACGAATTTGGTTGGATGTTAACAACTGTTGTAGGAATATTTGAAACAAATGATAGACCAATACATCTCTCTTGTTTGATACCACCCGCGGCTTTGGTGCCAATTTTTTTCTCAATGTATATATATATATATATATATATTTAATATATGTTGTTTTCATTCATGAGAACGATCGATAGATCATTCTTCAAAATATCAACCCGGACGATACCGTGTTTCAATGAAATATACTCCAATTCATAAAAGCAAACTGTATTTACTTCATTCGTTTGATAGTTTGTTGTTGGCAATTGTTTTTTCTTTCAATGTTCTATCTTTAATAGATTTAAGGAAGAAACAATCTTTTCCTCCGTATATTAGACTGAAATACAAAAATCGTCATCGACGCGTATTTTGACTTTGTGACTTTCGAAAACAAATTATGTGAAGTTTTGTTAATTTATCGCTACAATAAAGGGACATTATCATATATACGTGAGATGAATATAAACGGAAGAGAATCGAACAAGTTGAGATAAATAAACATCACGAGATGGTGACAAGGTAATGAATAATTAACAATAGGGAAATGAAAATCATCTCTTTTATCATAAATTTTGATATTAAGATTTATATTTATCAAAGTTTTACAGTCATTGCAGTCAAGTGTTCTAGAGGTTTTTTCCAAATAAATAATTATTAAAATTATTTATTTACAGGTTGATAGTCCAGGATGGGTCGCAAATATTGATGTGCTAGTCAGAGACAGACAATTATCACAATTCTCATAGATATACAAAGAATTACGTGTATTATCTGAATAAAAATACAGCAGTGTTCATTATTAGTATTAGCTTTATTTTTATAAGTCAGTTCGTCAGGATAAATTTCTTTAGTGTACATACTGAAGTCCTCATTATTGAGAGCTAATATATCATCTAAATAGCTAAAAGTGTAATTAAATTTTGAATCCGATGTAGTTTCGATGGGTCTTTGCTGATTTTAGTCATAAATTGTGACTCAACAATACAGAAACAGGCCCGCAATAAGTGGTGCATGCACAGTTAGACCCCATGGAAATACTGATAACCTTACGATATACGGAATCTCCATAGCGAACAAAAAAATATCTTGTAAACATTCAAGAGCAGTAATAGTATCGAAGCAAGTCCAATTGAAATAGTTCTTTTATTTGTTTGTTGTTACTAAAAAAATAACTTAAAAGATATTGAACATATATTTTATGCCGCATGCCGACTTTAAAATGCCCATTTAATCAGGTGTATTACTAGAATTTTTGATTGTACCAAGTGTACTAGTAAGTATAGTGGATAGTTTAGTAGTGGAACAATGGCTTGAAGACGAAATAAATATATTTTTGTAAGGTATTTTGTGTAGCTTCGGAAGCCAGAACATAGTTGGAATGTTCATTGTAGTTGGCTCTGCTTGTAAAGAGGTAGCTAAAAGTTTTTTTTCTAGAATGTCATTTTTCCGAAATGGAGTCAGTTAGAATGTTGGTGATTTGGTGATTTCCTTTGTAGAACATCAATGTAAAATTTACGTTAAACAATAATGATATTGTTAGCCGCCTTATCAACCAGGACAAAATCAAATTCCTTGTCGAGTTCATTTAGCTTGTGTTTGATACGAGAAATTGGGCTATAATGTTTGTTGTTAGAAGTAAAACGGGTTTAACATGTTGAATCCCGTGTATCATGATATAGATAATAATTGACAAGTAACATTATAGATTCATATTAGAATTGGAAAGATAAAAACAATGGCCCTTTGTAGTGAGATGCCATGATCTGTTCCGAAAGTCTATTCTGCAGTCTTGTTTTGTGCAATTTTCCATCCCAGATTATTTTGTTTGTAATACAACGTGCATTTGGTCATTTGTGGAAAGTTGTCTCATTGGCAATCATACCATATCTTATTTTTTATATATTTACTGCAGAGTTTGTGATTCCTGCTGTGTGGATGCAGTAGAATGTGTCCCCGTGTCTGAAGTGTATGCCCTTATATTTTTACAGTTTTTTGCTGATGAGAGAGCCGTCTACGTGTTCCATTATCATGATTAATGTTCTATTGTCATTTTAGTCTTTTGTGGAGAGTCGTCTAATTGGCAATCATACCACATCTTCTTTTTTATATGACATATTTAAACACCTTCGCTGACTCGTTGAAGTATATCGCATATAGTTTTAATTGCTTGTTATAATAAAATTAACGGTACTAATTTCTTGCACCAGATGCGCATTTCGACAATACATGTCTCTTCAGTGATGCTCGTGGCCTAAACATTTGAAATCAAAGCTTATATAAAAGATGAAGAGCTATAATTCAAAAGGTCCAAAAAGTATAGCCAAATTTGTGAAAGGAATATCGTTTAAATGTTGATGACTTGTTCATAGAAATCATAAGAAACTTAGCGCAAATCAAACCTTTTTTTAAATTATGGAACCGACATGAATATAAGAAACTTAAGGCAGATCAAACCTGACTTTAAATGATGGAAGCGACATTATTTTAAGAAACAGAGCACAGTATAAAGCTAAGCAATAAGAGAGAAATTACAACATAATACAACTTACCCCAACTGTAAAACCTTTATGATTGACCAACATCTGTTGAGATAGAGGATACGAGGAATATGAAACCTAACAAAGGATCCGATGTCACTACTTATTACAGTTAGAATAAAATCATGTCTCTTTCCATTTGAATACATTTGATTGTGTTACCAACAAAACATTTTCAAATAAAAGGATAACAAAATTATTCTGTTACAATTTCAGAATTGTATTGAGACAAAAGGACATTAGAAAAAATGATACCTCAAAACAGAAATCGTTAAAAAAATGATACCGTGCTTGATTATTTAATCATCAAATATGTCTATTAATATGTTCTTCTTGTCATTCTTTAAACAACTAATATACTTTTGTTCAGCTACGGTAATATTCTCAGTTTTATTTAAGTACTTTGAGTGTCCACACTTTTCTATATAAGAAAATGCTAGCAACCACACAGGAATTTGACAGTTTTTTGTCCATAGTTTGATGTGTTTGAGGTTTTTATTATGCCATTTGATTAGCGACTTTCCTTGATGAGTTTTCCTTAGGGTTCGGTATTTTTGTTATTTTACTTTTTGAAGACTGCTTGTCGTCTTTTTGTTAGTTTTTCTTGTTCTGAATAATTTCTTTCTCCCTTTTTTATGATCACTTTCTTAGTATTATCTATCGTACGTTGTCATAGAGTATAAAAAAAGTTAACAGTTCAAAGCAGGATTGACAATTATATATTTAATCATATCATATCCTTTCATCAATGAATATAAACTGAGGCAGAATCTGAAACCTTAAATAGATGCCCCTTTTCGAAATCGTTGAGGGTCTGCACGGGTTTACATAATAGAGATTAATTAGCAAATAAAAGCAACCGTATATATATATTTATAGTATACTGCTATTCAGAAGTCATATTTCGATTGAGAGAAAACAAATACGGGTTACAAACTATAGCCGACGCAAACACATCAACAATAAGAGAAAATAAAAACAAAGCAACAGAACACTGAAGTACAACACATCACAAACAAACAAAAATAATTTAATATAACACTTACACAGAGAACTCAATTCAGTGATATTTTGTAAATAAAGGCAACAGTACACAGGGCAAAATTGCAACGCATGTTTACCAGGTGTTCTTGAAAACGTATTGTAAACATGCGTTTCACCATATGTTTACCATGTGTTTTGAGTAACAGGTGGTAAACATGTGTTTGAAACCATGCGTTTCCCATATGTTTGAAAAACATGTGGTAAACATGCGTTGATGAACGCATGTAAAACACATGTTTACAAAACACATGAGAAACATACGTTTGACCATATGTTTACCATATGTTTTAAGAAACACCTGGTAAACATGCGTTTGAAAACATGTGGTTTACATATGTTTGTAAAAACACCTGGTAAACGCATGTTTGAGTAACACCTGGTAAACATATGTTTAAAAACAGGTTGTTAACGTATGTTTTGAGTAATACCCTATAAACATATTGATGTTTAAAAACATATGTTTTCAGATTTTATATGATTACTTACATTAAGGGGGAAAGCATTAAACTTCAAAAAGAGAGGGTATGATTATTTTTTTCTGACTCAGAAGTTTTTTTTTGCACACAGCGTGTACAAATTAATTAGTTTTTCGACGCTATCAATCAAATTATTTTGTCAAAATTAAACACTATTATGTATGTGGGAAATCCACATTCAGAATAATATTTTTGTCATCTGCTTGACTGACCAGAATATATTTTTTTTCATCAAATTGGGGGTCAGATTTTTTTTTTTAAACACCCCCCCCCCCTTTTTTTAAGGTTAAATGGTCTCCCCTTAGTAAGTGTCAGATTGTCTGAGGTAGTTTCTGTCTTGTTCAATGAGGCTCTTTAGAATTAGTGGAAAGAAGCATTTTATCATGTTAAAATCAAGACAAACAATAGTCACTAAATTATGTTCCTATAATCTGCCAAAGCATGCTACTAGAACAGTTGTAACTCTTGAGAATAAACGTCCTTCTCAATTTCTCTTTTCTATACAACATGACCAACTCAAACACTGTCACTATAAAAAAAAATATGACAACTAATTTTATCAAACTACTACCACATAAAAGAAAAAGAAATGTCAGGCGCAGATTTAGGCGGGGGCGTGGCGGGCGTGCGCCCCCCCCCCCCCCCCCCTCCCTAAAATTTGCAAAGCATGGGTTGACTTCAACATATTTAAGTATCAGAAGAGACCATTCCATGTTTTTTAACATTCAAAGTATATAAAACAGTCAGTTTAACAGAATCAACATGATTACTAATCAACTGACCTACGCTTTATTAAAGTTATTATTTCAAACGGGAAGGTGTCACACGCGTAGCTGCATTTGATGACAAATATAATAGGTTTTAGCAGTTAAAGTAAATACAAATGTTATATTGTATTTCCGGTTTTTATAATCAATTTCTTTGATAAATCGTAGTTCCAAAACATCCCTTACTCACTTTCAAAATTTCATCATGATGCGATCAAGAAAACAGTCGGCAGGTGAGATTCTTTCATAATATCCGTAATGAAAGATAGTGTTTCAAGCGGAAGCTTAGTTTATTAATTTGTATCTCTGTGTCTATATTTGTTTCTCACCTGCAAACCTAAAAATTTAGTCGAATTCTGTACCGTATTACATGCTTGGCATCCCAAGAAAATAAAGATATCTGCGTAAATGCATCTCATTCTGATTTTAATTGTTTTTAGCGAACACAGTAAAGTCTGGCACAACCTGCGAAAATCAAAGAGTAAAAAAAACCAGATATTATGGAAGGACAATTAAAAAATAAAAAATCTCTGGTAAAAGTAGAAATTTTCCTTTGCAAAATATATTGGTCAGTGTGAGCAATTGTGAACTGTCTCGTCTCACTTTGCGTCCGTCTATCTGTAGATTGATGTGGATTATGGCCGTTTCATTTTGAAACTTTAATTTCTTGCTCATTTTACTGCACAATAGTTCGAAATATCTACAATTCACCCCTGGTGAAGAATATTTTAATAATTTTACCTAAAAAAAAACTCCAATTTTTTTCGCCTCCTCCGCTCGGCGAATAGAAAACTTTGCCCCCCCCCCCCTAACTGAAAATCCTGGATCCGCCCCTGAATGTAACAAACTAATTGAATAATAATAAATACAAGGTTCTGGATGAGGGTCCTTTATATCTTTAATTTTCAGACCATTAACATTTTCTCTGTTTCTTCATTTATAATGTGTCCTTTACTTTCAATAATTTTCAATATTCAGTCAAATTATAATTTAGAAGTTGAACCCCATGATTCTCAAATGTTCTTTGTTCTATTTTTTGCATTTTTACTCTCCTCTTTCCTTTCTTTATTTTTTCTCATTATTCTGCACTTTAATTCGTCCATCATTCTTTATTCTTTCCTCCCGAAACGGTTTCCAGACCCTCACTTTAGCAAATGTACGTGAGTACGCAAACACGGAATTCTCACCGTTACCATTTTGTATACTATGACGCAATACTATGGACGCTCACGAGCTGCGGATGGAGGTTTCAATTTTTTTTAACTAACTGCAAGAATGGACAGAGTCAGAGATATATGGTATAAACAACTCTGGTTGTTCAAACTGATGGCCAAACCGATTAACAAATAAATGGAAATAGATAACTTGTAGATTCACTGGAAAAAACCAGGGAACGATTGAAATGAAAGTCAACGCAACGGAAAGTGTTTTTGTTTTGATTGGTGACTTGCTACTTGGAAAGCACAAAGAAAGGTAAAAATAAATTTATCATTCACATTTTTTAAAATGGATTTTTAAAGCAGAAAGATGTAAGCATTAAATTCTCTCTGTGTCGACCATGTACCGCCACACCGTGCACATCGTCCATAGTCCATACTCTGTAAATAATTTAAGACATCTTCCATACTTCATGTACTTCAACTTTCAGTTCCATTGAGCATGATGAGTTTATATCATAAAACATAATAATACAACACTATCCGACATATGAATGGTATCTGGGAAAAAGGGGGGGGGGGGATACTTCCTATATTACTTTTATATTACAAATATGCCAAAAATTAGGGTTGCTGTTTCATGCCCTGCTGGGGAATCTGGGTCCGTCCGCCCTGATTCCGGTTCGCCCTAGTTTCTGTTCGCCCTAATACCTGTTCGCCCAGAGTCCGTTCGCCCTGATTTCAATTTTTAGTAAATAGTGTTGCGTTGTGTGTACATGTATATAATTGAATGTGTTGAAGTCAGTCTACAATTTGGCCGAATATTTGCGATTTATCATGTTGTTTATAGCTAGCTGCTACTAGGACTAGGTTATAAGTTTCTGTACATTCACTATCAAATTGAATTACTCTTAGTAAAACAAATACCAAAAACACAGTCACACTGCTGTACATTGATCACTTGTCATCGGTGTTTTTATCTCTCCAAGCTGACTTTTTTTTTTGAGAAAAATGTTATTTTCATTATAATTAATCCATCAAAGAAAATTCATATAACAATCAGAGATATCAAAGATTTCAAATGATACCTTATCAGCAATCAAAATTCAATCAATAGTAATAAAAAGTAATTATAAAATAAAGTGTAACAATGCAGCCAAAAATTTTATTTAATTAATATAAATTTGCCAAATATTCTGTATTTAACTTTTAATAGATATACATGAACATAAATTGAAATATATATTTATATATTTCGTTTATTAATGTAACATATACATATCATAAATGAATATAGGGCGAACAAACCCAGGGCGAATGGACTATCAGGGCGAACAAACTCAGTGCGAACGAACCTAGGGCGACCATGTAATCAGGTGCGAACGATCCCGATACCCCCTGCTGGTAAGAATAGGGTACCGGTCCCTTATTTATGACCTTCTTGTGAGAACAGGGTATTTTGTAAACAAAGTATTTGTGTTTTAGGGGGGTTGGAGGGGTCCTGATTGCAAAATCTGGGGCATAAAAACATGAAATCCAGAGGGGTGGGTCTTTTCGTTACCCAAAACACCACCAAACACCCTGAAAACCATTGACCACCTTTTGTCAATCATACATGCACAGAGTTTGGGATACACAGTCACTGTTTGATTTTATATGATTTTAGTTTATGTAAAAACTTGATCATTCCAAGTAAATAAGTAATAGGTCATCTGTTTTGTGTGTAGTGAATGCCAAGTTTCACATAACCTTTATCTCATTTTCACAGCTGGTTAAATTGGTCAACAGTGGCAGATCCAGAAATGTTAATAAAAGTGGGGGGTTGCACTGACTGCCAAACTGGGGCCTCTCCAGTCATGCGTGATGATGCTTCAATAATTCCTTTAAAGGTAATTTAAATAAAAAAATAAGATTACATGTGTCTTACGCTGTTACGGACCACTCTAAAGTGGGTATTCTTTTCTGAAATGTTTTCTAATTTTAATACCCATATACATGTACTATCTGCTTGTTTGAAACATGAATTAAAACTCACTCATAATTTTATATAAGACATACCAATCAATATCCAGTACCAAATTGAAAAGAAATATCACTAAATGCATGAAGCCAGACACAAAAGATTGTTTAACAGTGTACAAAATAAATACAAGTCACTTTATAAACATGATAAAAGGGGGATGCTGTTATTATACTATTTTTTTTCATGTCATTTTCATTGTGAAAAGGCAGATAATTAATCATGTGGTTGTAATTCTATAGAAATTAAAAAAATTGGGCATTAGATGGTTTGATAGACATTTAATGTATAGATATTCCCCATTTCCATTCTCAATTTTATTATCTACATAGGTGTATTAAAGTCAGAACTGACACGAATACAGCACAAAATTGTGATACATACATGTATATACTTGCTGTTCGGTGTGAGCCAAGGCTCTATGTTAAAGGCCGTACCTTGACCTATAATTTACATTTATAAATTGTTATTTTGATGGAGAGTTGTCTCATTGGCACTCATACCACATCTTCATATACACATGTAACTTAAAATTTCAAATTCCTTAATCATGTTAATACATGTAAATGTATTATGTTTATTGCCCAAAGATTGACATTAATTGACAAAATCAGAGATGCAATATAACCAGTTCATTCATTAAAATGTCGTATTGATCATATTGATTTGAAATGATGCAGAAGAACATTAAAATAATTGATGAAATGCTTTTTATAAAGTCATATTTTTTAGGGCAAATCTGTTAGTCTTATTTTGAAATGTCAAAGTGAGGCAATTTTGCCAGTTACATGTATCATAACTTCCTTTTATCATGTTTATGCATTTAAACATTTTTCTTTTAGCATTTTTAAAGAAAGTACAAGCACTTAAAGAAGTAGGGGAAAATAATCAACAAAACAGAAGTCATTAGAGGCGATGATTTCTATATTTATACATGTATCTAGACTAGTAGTGGATTTGAAAAGTGCTGTATTGATTCATGTGCAAATAAGGAGCAGCAGCCAACATGGCCAATGAAACATTGCAAATGTATGATTAGAGGTATGTCATGAAAGTTATGTTTAAGTTGTTTAAATATTTTTTTGTTTTCAGACTTAGGGACGACATCAAAAGTTCAATGTACAATGTAGGATAAAAAACTTACTTCACATAGTTTTTTCACTGACCCCCACACCCCCCTCTTAACTTAATTTGGGAAAAATTGATTTACCAATAGGGATATACACACATGATATATATGTAAATATCGATTTTAGATACATGTATACAAAACTTGCAGAATTTTAAACCCCCCACCCCCAAACTATTTGATTTAAATTTTTTATCCTACATCAATCTTTTGATGTCGTCCCTTACATGTACAATGTACGTACATGTACAAGTAAATGTTGAGGACATAGAGGTGACATTTTTTATTCTTGGGTTAGTTTGAAAATTAACCATGTTAGCAGTAACATACTATTTATTTTAATTGGAAGCTCTCTTTACAATCAAGTATAGAAATCTATGAAATTTAAACACAAGGTTAATGACCATAAAAGGAAGGTTGGGATTGATTTTGGGAGTTTTGGTCCCAACAGTTTAGGAATTAGGGGCCAAAAAGGGCCCAAATAAGCATTTTTCTTTTTTTTCGCACAATAACTTTAGTATAAGTCAACAGAAATCTATGAAATTTCTATGACCATAAAGTTTAGGACCACAAAAGGAAGGTTAGGATTGATTTTGGGAGTTTTGGTCCAAACAGTTTTGGAATAAGGGGCCAAAAAAAAGGTCCCAAATAAGCATTTTTAGCTCACTGGGCCCAAAGGGCCGAGTGAGCTTTTCCCATCACTTGGTGTCCGTCGTCGTCGTCCTGCGTCTGTCGTCGTTAACATTTACAAAAGTCTTCTCCTCTGAAACTACAGAACCAATTCAAACCAAACTTCATCTGATTGATTCCTAGGGTATCTAGAATAAAGTTTGTGTTTTAATTCCCATTTCATCAAAAAACATGGCTGCCATGGCTAAAAATAGAACATAGGGGTAAAATGCAGTTTTTGGCTTATAACTCAAAAACCAAAGCATTTAGAGCAAATCTGACATGGGGTAAAATTGTTTATCAGGTCAAGATCTATCTGCCCTGAAATTTTCAGATGAATCGGACAACCCCTTGATGGGTTGCTGCCCCTAAATTGGTAGTTTTAAGGAAATTTTACTGTTTTTGGTTATTATCTTGAATATTATAATTATAGATGGAGATAAACTGTAAACAGCAATAATGTTCAGCAAAGTAAGATTTACAAATAAGTCAACATGACCAAAATGGTCAGTTGACCCCTTTAGGAGTTATTGCCCTTTATAGTAAATTTTTAATCATTTTTCATTAATTTCCATGATCTTTTACAAAAATCTTCTCCTCTGAAACTACCAGGCCAAATTAATCCAAACTTAGACACAATCATCTTTAGGGTATCTAGTTTGAAAAATGCGTCCGCTGACCCAGCATCAAACCAAGATTCCCATTTCATCAAAAAACATGGCCGCCACGGCTAAAAATAGAACATGGAGGTTAAATGCAGTTTTTGGTTATAACTCAAAAACCAACGCATTTAGAGCAAATCTGACATGGGGTAAAATTGTTTATCTGGTCAAGATCTATCTGCCCTGAAATTTTAAGATGAATGGGACAACCCGTTGTTGGGTTGCTGCACCTGAATTGGTAATTTTAAAGAAATTTTGCTGTTTTTGGAAATTATCTTTAATATTATTATGGATAGAGATAAACTGTAAACAGCAAAAATGTTCAGCAAAGTAAGATTTACAAATAAGTCAACATGACCAAAATGGTCAGTTGACCCCTGAAGTAGTTATTGCCCTGTATAGTCAATTTTTAACCATTTTTCCAATTTAAAATTTTTAAGTTTTTAAGTTTAAGTTCTTAGACCACATATTTATTCTGTGTCAGAAACCTATGTTGTGTCATCTATTTAATCACAATCCAAATTCAGAGCTGTATCAAGCTTAAATGTTGTGTCATACTTGCTCCACATGTTCAGGGTTTGACCTCTGCAATCTTATAAAGCTGTGCCCTGCAGAGCATCTGGTTTACTAAACATAGGTACATAAGATAATCCTTAAATCAGTAAATTGTAATAAAATCAATATTTTAATTGTTTTAATTTCAGAGGTCATTTTTCCACAAAAACAAGCTAATATATGTCAACATGGTCAATGGGCCTGATGAAGTTGAGTTTTTTTTTACTTTTGGGAGAAATGGAACATATATAAGTGAAGAAAAGTAAAGAAAAGGGGAAAATATTAGACACAGTACATGGACACCAGCATGAGCAAGTTAAGACAAGGTATTATGTTATATAGAATATATATATATATATATGAATGTTTTATCAACTTGTGACCTCAACCAATCAAATTATATCACCACTAAATGAAGTGGGTGGTAAACAGGATTTTCCTTGACCAAATTCACATGTAAACATTAAAAAATAACATAGAAAATATGATAAACAAATTCAAATTACCACCTTAGCAATTCAGCAATTTTATCGATAAAAAAGTGTCACAATGCCATCATCACACTTCAGCTTAATCAAAATTTGCGCTACTGTGTTAATCCATTGCACATCAGCCAATATTCATGGTGCAGAATTAATGCTACATGTGGGATTACAATGTTACTTTTGAATTTCTTTGCCCTCAACAACAAAAAAGTAGTAAAATTTAAAACATAATTATTTTGCAATTTGGATTATTAGGAAGTTTATATTAGTTAGACAAAACACATTAAACATGTACCTTTATGCTTTAAAAATGACATGTAAAGTATATCAAACAATTTTAACTAGAGAAAGGTGACAGTTGAGGATGCAAACAGAAATTGTAGTTATTTGAGAAGAAAAAAAAAATCACTGTTTAAATAGGTATTCTGATATATGTGATTTTCAATGGTTTTAACTTTTTAGTTCCCTTTGAAGGCTTTCTGTGGTCTGTCCATCCAGTTTTCCTCACTTTTTTATGCCCCTTTTATATGTATGGGCATTTTGTTTCTCGGTTTGTGCATTGGTTTCTCTGTCTGTCTTTCTTCAGGTTAAAATTTTTGGTCAAAGTAGTTTTTGATGAAGTTGAAGTCCAATGATATGATCTGTCTAAATTTAATGCCAAATAAGACCTTTGTTCCCAATTTCATGGTCACTGAACAAAGAAAATGATAGTGCAAGTGGGGCATTCATGAACTAGTCTATGGACACATTCTTGCAGGAATTGTTTCTTCATGCTTGAAGATATTGATATGATATTGTTTTATCATGACAAGAAACAGATCCAGTTTAATTTTTAGCTTACCTGGCCCGAAGGGCTAAGTGAGCTTTTCTCATCACTTGGCGTCCGTTGTTGTCCGTCGTCATCGTTAACATTTTACATTTTGAACTTCTTCTAGAGAACCACTGAATGGAATGAAACCAAACATGGCATGAATGTTTCTTATGAGGTGCTGACCAAGTGTTGTTACTTTGTAGCCGATCCATCATTCAAGATGGCCGCCAGTGGGGGACTTAGTTTAACATAGGACCCTATGGGAAATGCATACAAATGACTTCTTTTAGAGAACCACTGAATGGAATGAAACCAAACATAGCATAAATGTTCCTTTCTTAATGAGGTGCTGGCCAAGTGTTGTTACTTTGTAGCCAAATTTTATCTTTTTTTTTTTATATGATTTCAAAAACCCAGGTAGAATCAGGTGAGCGATACAGGCTCTTGAGAGCCTCTAGTTTTTTCTGGTGTAATGATTTTGAGCATAATAATGGTCCTTGGTCTTACAAAATTCACTTAAATAATTAGTTTTCAACACTTTGATTTGATATTTGTTATATAGTTTACACATGTTACACCATGACAAGTTATACTGTGGATTCATTTATTTTTGTGGGTACCAATTTTCGTGGATTGAGGAAAACTTACAGGTTTGTGGATATTTAATTTCGTGGTTTTGCTGAAGTCTGCATACAAGCCATAGGAAAAATTGTCATTCGTTGAACTTTTAATTTCGTGGTTCAACTGTTCACACGAAATCCACGAAAATTGGTATCCAACGAATAATAATGAATCCACAGTAGATAAAGTTAGAAATATGTTCCAATACAATGAAATTTAACTGGTAGGGGACTATATTATAAGTAATATGGTTAGCTACTGACCCCTACAGATCCATAGAGGGTTAGTGAAATCCATAGGGGGTGCGGCCAGAGGCCAAATCCCCTATTAATTTTATTCACCCTCTATGGATCTGTAGGGGGTCAGTAGTTAACCGTATAACAAATTTATCGGACACGAGACTTTTGTTCTGCGTTCTGTTGAAAAAATTAACAATGAAATACAACAACATTAATAGATGACGTCACCATTAACGTGTCATGGACCTCTTATGAAACTGACTAACCCCAAACTGTCTCATAGGGGTCACCACGTGACGGTGTTTAACGTGATAATTCAGCTGTGGTCCGATAAATTGTAATGCAATACTGACAGAATGCTTGTAAATATACAGATGTTCATGTATCACTGTAAGTATTAATAATATTAACCTTAATTTGATTATTTTGCTTGTTTTAAAATCAAAATATATTGATAGTTAGTTGCTGTTATTATAAAATTTGCATCTTGCATTTATTTCAGAATCAGCCATGGAAAGAAACTGTTAAAAGAAGAAAAAAAGATGAAGAAATAGACTTTAACTTTTGTTACATATATGTACATTTGATTATACTGTTAACAAATTTTTAAAATATATTCTGTTACCAAAGATGAGAATTTATTATCAATCATGCCATTTTAAGAAAACATAGGTATAGGAAGATGTGGTGTGAGTGCCAATGAGACAACTCTCCATCCAAATAACAATTTAAAAAGTAAACCATTATAGGTTAAAGTACGGCCTTCAACACGGATGTATAGAAATGGGTTTAATTTTAAGCTGATGGGATGGTTATGGGGTTCTCATCTTAATGATATAATTTGTAAGCGCTCTTAAAAATCCTTAAAAAACTCATGTCAAAGTGCAAACTGTAAAGCTGTAGATTCTTTATTGATTAAAACATCTGCATTCAGACGAAATGCGCATATGATGCAATAGAATTGATACCATGAAAGTTTTATTTCAAAAGAATAATTCACATCATGACATGTTTTGTTCATATATCCTACATGTTATTAGAACACCTCAGTTAGTCTGAAAGTGCTTGCCTTGAGTGCAGGAGGTTATTAAAGGTTCAAACAGGGACCGAGTCATGCAATGCAAGACTTGAAAACTGGTATAAGCTGCTTTGCTAGGCAAAAAGCATTAAGAAGTAAGAGCAGACTGAATCAACACATAGTCAGAATTTTGTGTCCAGGTAGGGAGACATATCTTCCTGCAAACTATTACTTTGTGAGTTAGGGTGTCAGTCTTATACAAATTAGGGTTGGAGCTCAATTCTGATTATCATGATCTCATAGCCTGAATATGCATCTGACCTGCAACTGGAAGTAAAGCAACCATCATCCAAACATATGTTTACCATACGGTTTATGATCATCTGTTAGCCATATGTTCTCAAACATATGGTTACCATGAACATGCGTTTATCATGTGTTTTCAAACGCATGTTTCACATAAACATCCGTTTACCACGTGTTTTCAAACGCATGTTTTCCATAAACGCATGTAAACAATACGTTCTCCAAACATGCGTTTAACGTACGGTGCTCCAAACATGCGTTTCTGACATGTTTAGAAACGTACAGTAAATTCCTGGTAAACATGCGTTTACATGCGTTGCAATTTTGCCTGTGTAGTATACCGCTGTTCGAAATTCATCAATCGATTGAGAAAAAAAACCAAATCCGGGTTACAAAATGAAACTGAGGGAAACGCATCAAATATAAGAGTAAAATTACGACACAACAGAAACACAACATTAAAATGTAACGCAGACAGAAACGAACTTTAATATAACAATGGCATTTTCCTGACTTGGTACAGGACATTTTAAGAAAAACAATTGTGGGTTAAACCTGGTTTTGTGGCATGACAAACCTCCCGCTTTAATGGCAATGTCCTTTAAAAATGCCCTGTACCAAGTCAGGAATATGGTCATTGTTATATTATAGTTCGTTTCTGTGGTGTATTACATTATAACGTTGTGTCGTTTGTTTTCTCTTATTTTTGAGTGTAAATTCACATTGAGATAAGACGTGTCACGGTACTTGTCTATCCCAAATTTATGTATTTGGTTTTGATGTTATATATATGTTATATTTGTTATTCTCGTGGGATTTTGTCTATGTGTGTTACATTTTAGTGTTATGTCGTTTTTCTCCTCTTATATTTAATGCGTTTCCCTCGGTTTTAGTTTGTTATCCCGATTTTGTTTTTTGTCCATGGATTTATGAGTTTTGAACAGCGGTATACTACTGTTGCCTTTATTTAAATATAACAATAAAATGACAACATATTACATGACAGGATTACAATAAATATAAATGGGAGTAAATATAGGACAGAAAAACACACGAATAATAGCTTACAAAAGGTATCAGGTTTAACATTTAACAAACCAGACGCGCACCTCGTCCACACAAGACTTACCAGCGACGCTTTGACGAAAAAAGTTATAGTGGCCATAAATTGTA
>NW_027268281.1:0-29444 GCF_963676685.1 Mytilus edulis
TCTCCACACTAAAATAGTGATGGACACAAAGACCTTTAAACACAGGCCCCTCTAATTCTGATGCTGTACCCTCCCTACCTTTCTTTTAAATCTTCTGACACTTCTTAGTCATATACTTGTTTGAAACAAGTACAAACTGATATTATAATTTATGTTTCTTAATAAATCAATCAATACTACAAGGCATTGATGAACACATTTTATTAGATGTAGCTGCTTCATGTCCAGCGACAAATATATCAGTCACATTTCAAAAAAGATAGTAACATATAGGTGTTGCAAAACATTGCTTTAGTTAATTTAAAACTCCAATTAATAGATCATACAAAGCATTCAAGAAGAATTTTTAATCATCGATGAATCTGCTTCATGTCCAGCGACAAATATATCAGTCATAATACAAGAAGATAGTACATGTATGTGTTGCAAAACATTGCTTTAGTCAATTTAAAATCCCTTCAACGGATTCTTGTTTACCAAACCAAATACGGTGTAGGAACGGGTCTTGATAAACCCTGATTTATTTTATTGCTTTTTTGGTGTTTAATGCCACTTTCATCACCACTGGCTTTGTCATTGCGGACAGTTTTTTTTATCTGCAAAAAAAAACCCACAAAAAAAACAGCTTGAAAAAAACCCAAACAAATGGTAGCATCAGCAAAGTGAATATGTCATTCATATATATCTGTAGTCGTTGAGATGCTGTCTCATGGAGGGAAACTCGCATCTCCTTTTCACCGTTCAGCGTGCACATGTCGTTTGCATATTTTTGTCGCTAGGTTGCTGTCTCATTGACGTTTACCCCACAATCTGTTTGTTGCACACTATATATTTGCAAACATGCAGTTAAAAATGTTATTGCATGTATAATAAAGTGAGAAAATGCAGAAGAGAAGACAAAAGGACTTAATAGAAAAAAATAGCAAGGATATTTTTCTTTCTTCAAAAACGACCTGTTTTTTTCACTCGTATATTGGTTGTCTATAAATATAGTTCCTGACAGTTTTATGAATGTAAACTATAAGTACTGTGTCTTTTATGTGAAAATGTATAGCTTAACATTATAAGTTATTTGTTTGATAGTGATATGTATCATCATTTCTTGAAATTTGAACTTTTTCGGATTGCATTGTGGGATGAAGTGTCAAAAATGTATGAAAGGCAACTCTGTCTACTTAATCAGCGTAAAAATCGTAGTTTTAAAAGTGCGACTTTTCCCATGTGTCTCATGAAATGACTTTATATTTCATGTCATTAAGCAGTTCATAATAAATAAGCACACGAGTTTGTGTTAAGATGTACTACAGATTTCAACTTTTGTTTTATTTAGTAACTGTAAATCTTAAAAAATGTGTGTTTGCCAAAAAAAAAAAAAAAAAAAAAAAATATGTCTTCACTGGGAACTCCAGAGCTGAAACCTACAGACTTCAGTTTAGCAGGGACGTAACTCTATTGCCATTTTGCGCATAGAATCTTTACAGACACAGTCAGTGTATCACAATTGTGCTTCCCAACGACATGTCTACTTAGCTACCGAGTGATGCATCCAAATAATGACTGCGCGATACATTCTCCGAAATTTTGCAATCCTTGGGCATAAACCACACCCTTTCGTAGTAAGACAAAACATTCTATATATAAAGGTGTCGTCCTAAAGTTTATCAACGAACTGACTAGTGGAACTTCAAATATAAAGTTAAAACTTTATAAAGTTTATTATTAAAGGTCTCCACACTAAAATAGTGATGGACACAAAGACCTTTAAACACAGGCCCTCTATTACTGATGCTGTACCCTCCCTACCTTTCTTTTAAATCTTCTGACACTTCTTAGTCATATACTTGTTTGAAACAAGTACAAACTGATATTATAATTTATGTTTCTTAATAAATCAATCAATACTACAAGGCATTGATGAACACATTTTATTAGATGTAGCTGCTTCATGTCCAGCGACAAATATATCAGTCACATTTCAAAAAAGATAGTAACATATAGGTGTTGCAAAACATTGCTTTAGTTAATATAAAACTTCAATTAATAGATCATACAAAGCATTCAAGAAATACTTTTAATCATCGATGAATCTGCTTCATGTCCAGCGACAAATATATCAGTCATAATACAAGAAGATAGTACATGTATGTGTTGCAAAACTTTGCTTTTGTCAATTTAAAATCCCTTCAACGGATTCTTGTTTACCAAACCAAATACGGTGTAGGAACGGGTCTTGATAAACCCTGATTTATTTTATTGCTTTTTTGGTGTTTAATGCCACTTTCATCACACTGGCTTTGTTATTGCGGACAGTTTTTTTTATCTGCAAAAAAAAACCCACAAAAAAAACAGCTTGAAAAAACCCAAACAAATGGTAGCATCAGCAAAGTGAATATGTCATTCATATATATCTGTAGTCGTTGAGATGCTGTCTCATGGAGGGAAACTCGCATCTCCTTTTCACCGTTCAGCGTGCACATGTCGTTTGCATATTTTTGTCGCTAGGTTGCTGTCTCATTGACGTTTACCCCACAATCTGTTTGTTGCACACTATATATTTGCAAACATGCAGTTAAAAATGTTATTGCATGTATAATAAAGTGAGAAAATGCAGAAGAGAAGACAAAAGGACTTAATAGAAAAAAAATAGCAAGGATATTTTTCTTTCTTCAAAAACGACCTGTTTGGTCACTCGTATATTGGTTGTCTATAAATATAGTTCCTGACAGTTTTATGAATGTAAACTATAAGTACTGTGTCTTTTATGTGAAAATGTATAGCTTAACATTATAAGTTATTTGTTTGATAGTGATATGTAACATCATTTCTTGAAATTTGAACTTTTTCGGATTGCATTGTGGGATGAAGTGTCAAAAATGTATGAAAGGCAACTCTGTCTACTTAATCAGCGTAAAAATCGTTGTTTTAAAAGTGTGACTTTTCCCATGTGTCTAAATGACTTTATATTTCATGTCATTAAGCAGTTCATAATAAGTAAGCACACGAGTTTGTGTTAAGATGTACTACAGATTTCAACTTTTGTTTTATTTAGTAACTGTAAATCTTAAAAAATGTGTGTTTGCCAAAAAAAAAAAAAAAAAATATGTCTTCACTGGGAACTCCAGAGCTGAAACCTACAGACTTCAGTTTAGCAGGGACGTAACTCTATTGCCATTTTGCGCATAGAATCTTTACAGACACAGTCAGTGTATCACAATTGTGCTTCCCAACGACATGTCTACTTAGCTACCGAATGATGCATCCAAATAATGACTGCGCGATACATTCTCCGAAATTTTGCAATCCTTGGGCATAAACCACACCCTTTCGTAGTAAGACAAAACATTCTATGTATAAAGGTGTCGTCCTAAAGTTTATTAACCAACTGTCTAGTGGAACTTAAAATATAAAGTTAAAACTTTAAAAAGTTTATACTTAAAGGTCTCCACACTAACATAGTGATGGACACAAAGACCTTTAAACACAGGCCCTCTATTACTGATGCTGTACCCTCCCTACCTTTCTTTTAAATCTTCTGACACTTCTTAGTCATATACTTGTTTGAAACAAGTACAAACTGATATTATAATTTATGTTTCTTAATAAATCAATCAATACTACAAGGCATTGATGAACACATTTTATTAGATGTAGCTGCTTCATGTCCAGCGACAAATATATCAGTCACATTTCAAAAAAGATAGTAACATATAGGTGTTGCAAAACATTGCTTTAGTTAATTTAAAACTCCAATTAATAGATCATACAAAGCATTCAAGAAGAATTTTTAATCATCGATGAATCTGCTTCATGTCCAGCGACAAATATATCAGTCATAATACAAGAAGATAGTACATGTATGTGTTGCAAAACATTGCTTTAGTCAATTTAAAATCCCTTCAACGGATTCTTGTTTACCAAACCAAATACGGTGTAGGAACGGGTCTTGATAAACCCTGATTTATTTTATTGCTTTTTGGTGTTTAATGCCACTTTCATCACCACTGGCTTTGTCATTGCGGACAGTTTTTTTTATCTGCAAAAAAAAACCCACAAAAAAAGCAGCTTGAAAAAACCCCAAACAAATGGTAGCATCAGCAAAGTGAATATGTCATTCATATATATCTGTAGTCGTTGAGATGCTGTCTCATGGAGGGAAACTCGCATCTCCTTTTCACCGTTCAGCGTGCACATGTCGTTTGCATATTTTTGTCGCTAGGTTGCTGTCTCATTGACGTTTACCCCACAATCTGTTTGTTGCACACTATATATTTGCAAACATGCAGTTAAAAATGTTATTGCATGTATAATAAAGTGAGAAAATGCAGAAGAGAAGACAAAAGGACTTAATAGAAAAAAATAGCAAGGATATTTTTCTTTCTTCAAAAACGACCTGTTTGGTCACTCGTATATTGGTTGTCTATAAATATAGTTCCTGACAGTTTTATGAATGTAAACTATAAGTACTGTGTCTTTTATGTGAAAATGTATAGCTTAACATTATAAGTTATTTGTTTGATAGTGATATGTATCATCATTTCTTGAAATTTGAACTTTTTCGGATTGCATTGTGGGATGAAGTGTCAAAAATGTATGGGAGGCAACTCTGTCTACTTAATCAGCGTAAAAATCGTTGTTTTAAAAGTGCGACTGTTCCCATGTGTCTAAATGACTTTATATTTCATGTCATTAAGCAGTTCATAATAAGTAAGCACACGAGTTTGTGTTAAGATGTACTACATATTTCAACTTTTGTTTTATTTTGTAACTGGAAATCTTAAAAAAATTAGTGTTTGCCAAACAAAAACAAAAAAAAACAAAAAAAATATGTCTTCACTCGGAAGTCTAGAGCTGAAACCTACAGACTTCAGTTTAGCAGGGACGTAACTCTATTGCCATTTTGCACATAGAATCTTAACAGAAACAGTCAGTGTAGCACGGTTGTACTTCCCAACGACATGTCTAATTAGCTACCACATGATGCAAATAATGACTGCGCGATATATGCTCCGAAAATTCGCAATCCTTGGTCATAAACCACACCCTTTCGTAGTAAGAAAAAACAATCTATATATAAAGGTGTCGTCCTAAGGTGATACAACGAACTGACTAGTGTAACTTTAAATATAAAGTTTAAACTTTTAAAAGTTTAAGGTCTCCATACTAAAATTGTGATGGACAAAAAGACCTTTAAAGACAGACCAAGAGTTCCAAATGGTGAAGTTGAAATTATTCCTTCGTAAATTTTACGGGCGCCATCACGAGTTGGTTGACCGTTATGGAATAACTGTTTCACAAATGATATCGGATATGTTCCTTACGTCGTTACTACGATCCCCTTCCCTTTCATAAATGTGACCTACCGATTTAGACTATTAACCGGATTTGTTAAATCACATAAGCAATACGACGGGTGCCACATGTGGAGCAGGATCTGCTTACCCTTCCGGAGCACCTGAGATCACACCTAGTTTTTTGTGGGGTTCGTGTTGTTTATTCTTTAGTTTTCTATGTTTTGTCGTTTGTACTATTGTTTGTCTGTTTGTCTTTAGCAATGGCGTTGTCAGTTTATTTTAAATTTATGAGTTTGACTGTCCTTTGGTATCGTTCGTCCCCCTTTTATGTCTTTATTTCATGCCATTAAGCAGTTCATAATAAGTAAGCACACGAGTTTGTGTCAAGATGTACTACAGATTTCAACTTTTGATTTTTTTTTCTTTAGTAACTGTAAATCTTAAATTTGTGTTTTCAAAAAAATAATTAAAAAAATATGTCTTCACTTGGAACTCAAGAGCTGAAACCTACAGACTTCAGTTTAGCAGGGACAAAACTCTAATGACATTTTTGAACATAGAATCTTTACGGACACAGTCAGTGTAGCACAATTGTGCTTCCCAACGACATGTCTACTTAGCTACCGAATGATGCATCCAAATAATGACTGCGGGATACATTTTGAGAAATTTCGCATCCTTGGACATAAACCACACCCTTTCGTATTAAGAAAACAAATTCTATATATAAAGGTGTCGTCCGAAAGTTATACAACGACCTGACTAGTTACAACTTAAAGGTTACCACACTAAAATTGTGATGGACACAAAAACCTCTTAACGCTGGCCCTCTAACTGATACTGTACCCTTCCTCCCGTTCTTTTAAGTCTTCTTACACTTCTTAGTCATATACTTATTTATATAAAGTACAAACTGACATTAGTAATGTGTTTCTCAATAAATAAATCAATACTACAATACATTGATCAACATTTTTTATTAGATGTAGCTGCTTCATGTCCAGCGACAAATATATGAGTCACATTTCAAAAAGATCGTAACATGTATGTTTTGCAAAACATTGCTTTAGTTAATTTAAAACACCAGTCAATAGATACTACAAAGCATTCTAGAAGAACTTAATCATTGACGAATCTGCATCAGTTCCAGCGACAAATGTATCAGTCATTACACTAGAAGATAGTAGCATGTATGTGTTGCAAAACATTGCTAATATAGCTGACTATGCGGTATGGGCTTTGCTCAGTGTTGAAGGCCGTACGGTGACCTATATTTGTTAATGTCTGTGTCATGTTGGTCTTTTGTGGATAGTTGTCTCATTGGCAATCATACCACATCTTCTTTTTTATATTAGTTAATTTAAAACCCTAGTTAATAGATCCTTCAAAGCATTCAAATAACTTTTAATCATCGATGAATCTGCTTCATGTCCAGCGAAAAATATATCAGTCATAATACAAGAAGATAGTCACATGTATGTGTTGCAAAACATTGCTTTAGTCAATTTAAAATCCTTTTAACGGATTCGTGTTAACCAAACCAAAATACGGTGTAGGAAACGTCTTTAATAAACTCTGATTTATTTTATTGCTTTTTTGGTGTTTATGGCGTTTTCATTGCGGATAGTATTTTCATCCGTAAAAAAGCAACAAAAAACAACCCCAATCAAATGGTAGAATCAGCAAAGTGAATATGTCATTCATATATATCTGTAGTCGTTGAGATGCTGTCTCATTGAGGAAAACTCGCATCTCCTTTTCTCCGTACAGCGTGCACATGTCTGGCGGACATGTAGACCATACAAGTAACCCATAAACTAAGTATGGTTATCCTATAACTCATAATAAGTGAGAAATTCACATGACAAAAAAACTATAAAAAAAAATAATCATGCAGTCCCTGATCCATGAATATGAGGTAAAAGACAGTAGACACATGACACACCGAAACTTCGTAGTGTTAGGTATTTGTATAAAAGAAATGAAGCATTTGGGTCTTCTACATTCTAGATATAAAGCGATTCAGTAACAAACAGTTGATGTTACTGCTGCCGCCGCCTTATAGTAATACCAATGTCTCGAATATTGTGACTTTCGTCGCAAGTGAGACCATACTTTATCATCTGTTGCAAAGCCATACTAGTATTCATAGATCTATTATTTGTGTCTATTGTCTTTATGTTTGTTGTTTTATGATTATTGCCAATTTGACGAGTCAATCGGCTTCCAACTGATTTTGTGCTATAATAAATACTACAGTTCCAGGTAAGTTGATGGTTTTGGCGCTCCCAAGCATGTTGAATTCCGCCGTATTTTTATGCAGTTATCCCAGTTCATTAGCCGGTAATGCAGAGATTGTCGTTAATGCCGTCTGCCATGATGTTTTTCATTTATTGTTTGATCGACTACAGTTGCTTTAATTCACGTTATTAGGACTTGTTATCCTTTTGACAATTATACCACACCATATATTTATGCAAGAAAATTGCAAAGTTTGACATGAGATACAGAGTAAATTACTCCAAGTAATTGAATGTTGAGGATAATTTCATATTGTGGAAACTACACCCATCGACATCCTTATAGTAACATCTTCAATCAGAATAAACCACAAAAACATCACTATACTTTTGTCTTATGCGGGGTTCACACATTGCCGATTATTGCTCCCGGTAGAGATCAGACAGCGATACGACACGAAAAGTGAAAAAGTCGGATTAGTATCCTCAATTATCTGGAATGTCCTATTATTGTCTGAACGCAGTCGCTTTAGTTCGTTACAGATTCCTACTGGTCGGGAAGGGTCCGAATAGTTCGGCAAGCACCCCGACAGTTAGGTGCGTCCCGTAACATTCGGGGGAAACTCAGCCGATTTTGTCTAGTCGAATTACAATCGTGCCTATGTCGTGACAGATTCTGCTGTATCGGATCGAATTCCTAACAATGTTCTGTGTATTCGGGACGGTGTCCTGTGGAACGGGAATGATCTGGAGAAGTCCCGACAATAACAGAATACAATACGACTGAGACCAGACAAAGCCGTTTGCAATGCGATAGAGCGGACCGTGATAGGATTACGTTCCGACAGTACCTGATCATCCCGATTATGCCGACAGTTTTCGAACGGATAACTTCCGTCAGCGTCGGTTCACTGTCTTGTCACTATCTGATCTCTGTCGGATTACATTCGGTAGAATCGGGACGCAGTCGTGACAGACTCGGTCGAATTTTACCTGGCGAAAGATACAAATCGAATTTCCATCCACGATTCACAGGATCTTGATCAGACTTTTGACAAATTTTAATCGGGAATGGTCCTGTCAAGGACGGCAGTAAAAATCGTGAATGTGTGACCCCAGCTTAACCCCGCTTTTTGGCAAAATAAAAATTTGAAAATAGAGAAATCATGAAAGAGTCTACTCCTACGCCATTGTCTTAATACCATACCATGGTGGCTTATATTCGTTGTTTATTTGAAATATACAACTTCAGCTTTTTTTCGAGTTTAATTACAAAAATATGATTTATATACATGTGTAAATGAAGTAAAAATATATGAATAATGTACGTTAAAGTCAAAGTATACGTTATTTGGCGACATTTCGGATCTTAATGAACAGATCTCTTCAAACTGCTCCTGAATCTAAAAATAAATTACGTATATTAACTTTATATTTCCAGAAAAAGTTCTTTCAATGTATAGAATGTAAATAAAATGCGGCAAAACATACTTTTTTTTAATTTTTACTTAAAAATTCCATTTTTTCCCCAATATTCATCCAAATAATTTTATTTAAAACTGTAATATGCGATATGTTGTAAACATTTCAAAAGTTCAGATATGATTTCAAATACCTCATAAACGTATACTTTGTCTTACTCAACAACTAACACTTTGAGATAAAATTACATATTTATCATATAACTTAAAAAAAAATAAAAAGTGTAAAATTAGCTTTGATTTACAGATTCAATACTTTGGTTAACATGCTTTTTATTGTTAGATAAAAAAAAAATCCATAACTACTACTGAAAGTACAATGCAAATTATTAAACAAGAACAGTTCTTACTACATTGTGTTGCTCTGAATATATCTGAGATTAATTGGAAAAATGTAAAAATGTTGAAGAATCTATTTAAAATTCTTTTATCAAATAAAAAATACATTCAAATGAGATTGAGTTTGTTAAACACCTTTGACTGTGCCTCTGACCAGAAACACAATGGAAAGTGCACATATCATTTCTTCACAAATAAAATAAAATTGGAAGACATTAAAAAATATGATATCAGAAATGTCGGCAAATGACAAGATAATTTTTTTAATTTTTTCCATGAATATCCATTATATCAAATTCCTACTTTCAAGACAAAAGTCTAGCCTATCGTTAACGGCATTATATTCCGTGAATCCATGGATGAGCAATTGACATTTTATTACTTTGGTTAAATCGTTTTAAAGAACATTTGATCTCATATTAGGTTTATGTAACATTGGTTGAAGCACTATAAGTAATTTGACATAAACCCTGTTTTAAGGTCTAACGGAAGGCAATCGTGGCTCTTTGGCTAAAATATGGTTGACGGAAAAAAAATAGATTGATTTAATTGAGTACAGACATGAATGTTTCAAATTTATTTTATTATACAGCTGCGAATTTATTCACACTAAATATTCAAATCAAAACTAACGACAGTAAGCGAGTATTAGAGTATTAAACTTTTTCCTGAATAGTGGCAAAATGTTGTAACTCATGGTCAGTCAAATTTTAATTGATTTTCCCATATGCTTCAGTATTTCATGTCACATAGATAAAACATTATCGGAAAGAACATCAAAACAAAAAATACACACATCTAATTAAATATCAATGGTCAAAATAGAAATAAACAATTTATCAAAGTATTACAGAATTATTAATGTCAAATTGTTAAATGAAAAAAAACCCAACATACATTCTGCATATATCATACATTAGAAGATTAAAACTAAATACATTAAACTACTACATGTAGCAGCCTAGGATTAACTATATAAGCAGAATTGATATATCAAACAAATACATTTATAATATTGGAAAAGAGATATTTACTTGTAAATGTCTTTTCATTTTTGTGCAGTAAGTTTTCTGTCGCAGTTGATATAGTACCGTAAATGTTATATTGTCACACATCTCGTGCAACTCATGGTGAATTAACAATAAATAAATCAATTCATAACCCTAAATGCACGACCCTCATGAAGTGTTATTCTCATTTATTCAATTGTTTCATTTATTTTAAACAAGTTGGTATTGATTTTAGAAACTCGTTTTTAAACATATACTATTAAATGGGATAATGCTTTGGAATATTAAGTCAGTTTTAAATCACGGGTGTCATTCGGATTATCGAGAGAAATGATCGTGAAAGAATATCTAACGGCGGTCAAGTATTGAGAGACGATCGTGAAAGTTCTGGTAACGGATCGTGAAAGACATTTAATCGAGAGGACATGTGAAAGATCAGTAAATATTCTAATTTAATTAATTACACAGACAAATTTACGACAAAATAAAACTGTCTGTCAAAATGGTTTAACATTATGATCAGTATGTGAGAATATCCAATTTCAAAAGTACATAGTTTTTACAAAACAACAAAAGGCAGATTGCTTCTCGACACTTCAATGACATAAAAAATGTAAACGAACACGATTTTTTTCACAAATTCGACTAGATAAACTACTTTTATCCGAGTAAGGGCATTCTATTTGAATTAATCAAATGGTTCTCATAGTTATTTTGTATAAATATAATCTGAAACTTGGTAAATAAAGAACTATTTACACAAAATTGATTTTTCGGATTGTGAAAGATGACGTACCGCATTTTTGAAGATCGTGAAAAGGATCGTGAAAGATCTGATGCTACGAAGACGTTCAAATTATTCTTCAATTATATGATAATTAATATTTGTTATTGGTATTGAGAAAAGCTAGATAGGTCAACATCCTCAATAGGTTTAAGCATTTCAAAGTATTAATATTTTCAGAAAATGAAAAGAAAAAAGAAATAACAATACGGCAATAATAAAAGACAATGGGTGCATGACAAAACGCCGAAAAAACAATCCAGTGTTGTTGTTATGATTGTAAGGTGTACATTTTCGACTTCTGCAAGGTTTCAACTGACATCGAACTCATTATCATGCATCATTCGGCAATGTTTGTTTTATGTTGTTTGTCCTTTTGGTTATATACCTTAATGCTTTTAGCGCCAAGGTATTTCGTGTATGGTATACATGTCTATCTGCATGTTTCATATATGACAATGGTGATGTCAATTGATATATTGAATGATAGTAAGATGTCTATGTCTGGCTGTCGGTCAGGGTTCATATACTTTTGACCTTATATTCCGAATTAATTGGCCAAGCATAACTTTTACATTTGTCAGTTTCTAAGGCACTGTAAGGATCGGAACACATTTATTTGGTGTACGGGATATTTGTATAGATCTGTATGGCATGGTTCATCTGACCTTGACCTCTTTTTATGAACCAATGACAATCTTAAGCGCATTTGACACTTCTAGTAAAACCCTTGATATTATAGACGTTATAAACAAATATACTATCATAAGTAAAGCATTACAGCATTTGCGATCTGGTATTCTACAGTCTGTAGTATATAGTTTTAAAAGCAATCCACATCTGCGTTGTATATAAAGAACTTAAGAAAGTACTGTTGCACAAAATGTTGGTTATCGTTCAATCTCAAATTACACATGAAAGATGCCGTTTTTGCTGTAATTTTTTGTTTGATGGATAACATTTTGGTTTAAAACGTTGCATATCCTTATTATTGGATGAATAGTGTCGGTCTGCCTGAATTGCACTAGACCGATTCACAGAGCTGAATCTTTCACACTTATTTAGACACGTTTTAGTTGTTGTTTATTTTTAACTTTCGAGGTAAAGTGCTGAATAGAAAAAAAAATAATAGCTTTAATGTTCATCCTTATCAAAATAGTTACAGGCTTCAACCAGTTGCAGGTTTATCAAATGGTAAAAGAAATACTGATTTCTGATTACTAGTATTAAGTCTGGTCACGCATTTTCTTTCACGATCAGAATAATACGTAGCCTGATCTTTCACGATCAAGTTTGATGGAAATTCAACAAATTCAAGGTTTTCATAAACAAATTAACGCTTTTAAGGGAAGAACATACTTTAATTTCACTGTACTATCAGATACACCAAGAACAAATTTCAAATATATCATGATATTCTGAAATATGACCATTATAGGTACAAAAAGCGTGTTATTTGCAACTAATTTCATAGACACGCATTGCGCCTTTTGTGTTTTTTCAAAAAGTACTTCATATTTTCTTTATCTTCTTTCACAGTTATGTTGAGGAAGTTAAACCATTTTGACAGACATATTTTTTTGTTCGGATTTTTTCCGCGTTTTGAAAATTAAGCGATTTTTTCAAAGATTCTGAACTAGAATGTACATTAAATGTCTTTCACGATCCGTTACCAGAACTTTCACGATCGTCTCTCAATACTTGACCGCCGTTAGATATTCTTTCACGATCATTTCTCTCGATAAACCGAATGACACCCGTGTAAATGTTACAATGTGTGTATGCATAACAAGATATTTACACCTTTGCATACACTCAATCCTAACCATTGTCAAGTCTCGATTGCCTCTTTTTTAACTGTAATGCTTACTTTTGTTGTCCCAGTGTTGACTTACGAGATTTAAGTATGTACTCAAGTGAGGTTTCGGAATTTTTATCTTGAAATGCATAAGCAACACACATTTACTCACGTGACTCAATTTTTTTTCAGTAAAAACTAATTTTTAAAAAGATATCTTTGCTTTTGCAATCGCATTTTGCAACACCGATATGTGTTCGTATAACATATGACCAACTTATGGATGTATACCGCTGAGGAGCCAAACATTCAAGAATTATACTTTTTTCTTAATCTGGTTTTTTGGTTTGTATGACTGTAAAAATAATGGTGACGAAAATATCTTATAGTGGTGCACTGCTATGGACCACCTTTTGATTATTTCCTAATTTTTCATCAATTTTTACCTAATTTTGGTCTATTATCGTGAAAAAAAATCACAATTCCACAATT
This sequence comes from Mytilus edulis, assembly GCF_963676685.1. NCBI lineage: Eukaryota > Metazoa > Mollusca > Bivalvia > Mytilida > Mytilidae > Mytilus > Mytilus edulis. The sequence continues at coordinate 13,436 of NW_027268281.1, forward strand.
TACCATTTTCCATACTTTCAATAAAGATTAAATGAACTAATCTGGATAAATGTCTTTAAAAAAACTATAAGTAGGTGTTAGTATAAGAAAGTTTGATCATATTTTGATGCTTTTTTGTCTCAAATTTACCATTATGTCAAATTTATAAATTTGTGATTTTTCTCTGTTTTTAGAACAAAATGCATATGATTCCAACTTCTTTGTTATAAATGATTGAAAAAATACGCATCTAAGAACTTTGAAAAGAAAAAAGGGGTAAAGGATGAACATGTTTCTGGTAAAATCATTTCTTGCACCTCTCACCCATTTTCTGGCTTTTTGGCTTTTGGCCTTAAAGACTAACTTGATTGGTAATAAAATTTGAAAAAAGTGATAACTCAAAAACTACTTATTGTTAATACACAATTTTTTCACAGAGTTAAGTTTGATTATATCCTTTTTAAAATTCATTGATACTGCCACTTGTATCACATTTATTGGAAATTATTCCAGGACGAGATTGAAACAAGATTGAAACATCAGAAGAATACATCAGCATTAAGAACGTGTAAGTAGCTAATATCATGAAATAAGGCGACAGAAATTTGTTATTTTTGTTATTTTAGTTTTAAATGGTGTTCAAATCTCGTAAATCAATTAGGAAGTAAGGTAGCATACTGAATTAGGTATTCATATGGACTGGAATAGAACTGAGACCGGGGGCGAAACCATATTCAATTAAAATTCCACAATCTATAAAACAACGACAACATGTCCCTAGTAAGTTGAAACTGTTAGATTTCGTTAATATTAACTCATTTAAATAAAACAAACTGAAGGTTTTTTTGAATTGCTATTTGTTTAAAACTAAAATGGGAAACAGGTAAACCGTGATTTTCTAATAATTTCAGGTTTAAGTTTGATAGAAATAAAAATGAAACTCTATCAGATAATAATAATGTTTTAACTATTGAAATAAAGTCTTTTACAAAATGCAAAATATAAAACAACAAAATGAATGAAATAACATAAAATATAGTAAAACAAAACTGCAGTAAGCTTACAAACATGTTGATTTCAAACTACAACCGATGAACTAACCGTTATCGGTCTGTACAAATATTCACGATGTTTTCTTCGATTTCATTGCAACTCCTAAATGTTACTTTTTAATGGTTGCTTGTACAAATTTTGCCGTCTTTTACTTGGAAATTTTGGCTAGTGTTCACTCCTAAAACAAATCATTTGAAACATTTCATTGGTATAAAAGATATACGTGAAGTATGCGTCCTATCTTTACGTTGATATTTTGTCTAAGAATGGTAACATAACGATTAGCAATAGTAGCGTAATACATCTATATTAATGTGTGGTGTGCTTGTCGCTTTATCAACGACAACACATATACGATACAAAAATTTGATGTAATGGGGTTACCTTTTTTCAAATACCACAGACCCGCGATTACAAATAATATATTTAACAAACTGCTTTAAAGGTGATATATATACCCCTTTATTTGATTTATATTAGATAAAAGGGGGACGAAAGATACCAGAGGGACAGTCAAACTCATAAATCAAAAAAAAAAATTGACAAAACCATGGCTAAAAATGAATAAAGCAAACAGACAAACAATATTACACATAACACAACATATGAAACTAAAGAATAAGAAACACGAACCCTAACAAAAACTGGGGGTGATCTCAAGAGCTCCGGAAGGATAATCAGATCCTGATCCACATGTTGCACCCGTCATGTTGCTCATGTTATAACAAATCCGGTTAATAAATAGTCTAATTCGGCAAGTCACAGTGACGAAAGGGAATGGGATTGTAGTTACGACGTAAGGAACATATCCGATATCATCTGTGAAACGGTTATTCTATAACGGCCAATCAACTCGTGATGGCGTCCGTAAAATTTACGAAGGGATAATTACAACTTCACCATTTAGAACTCTTGGTTTAAAAGCTTCCTTGTGAATAGCAACCCTCTATCAAGAAAATCATGATAGGAAATACAAGCACGGGAATATCGTATCAACTGGGAGATATATATCCCGTATGCAGGTGCTGGTGGAATGTTGCTACTTAGAAATGGAAAGTTCACAATTGGAAAGCTGCAATCATCTCTTTTGCAGTAAAGTTTTGTTTTCAACCGACCTTTATTGTCAATTTCTAGATGTAAGTCAAGATATGAGGCCGACTTAACTGTATCTGTTGTATTCTTTATCTGTAGTTCGATTGGATAGATGCGTAAGTGATAGTTATACAGTGGAAATAATATTTCTATATTAAACGTAGAAAGATGTGCCAATAGTCTTTTCCTGATCGAATCGACGTTGTAATGCTTGTGATGGATATAAATATTAAAACGTTTGTACGATCGTTACGTCAGTACAGTACTATTGAAGGTTAATTATAGCTTAGGTTTAATGCAAGAAAAATGCATTGACAATTATTTTAAGTTTTCGTTCAATAAAAAGACTAACATATACTATTGTTTAAATTGTTCATATAACTTACATTCAATGGACATGCAAAAACGTTTTTGGCCATTTCAATTCTTCGTCACCGCTTTCTGCACAATTAACAGGATATTCAATTCTACAAGAATAGTATCCTTCGTCATCCTTTGAAGAGTTAAATATTATGAGAGATGGATATCCTTCTTCAGAACCTTTGTATTTCATCGCATCTACAATGACACGAGTCTCCTGACCACCCATCATCCTTACCCAGTAGATACTTGCACCTTTAGGTAATGCTACAATCACTTCACAGTCTAGTGTACATCCTTCACCTATCTTGACATCAAAAGAAGGCTTAAGTGTAAGCCTTGGGATTTCTGTAATTGAATACAAGAAATTATTAGAATGAAAGTTGTGTATATGAGCAATCTACCTTTCGGCGAATTTATTCAATAAAATTCAGTAAGGTGCATACACAAGAAAACGAAACACAATATTCCATGTATATGTTGTGCACAATGTGCAATATTGTACAAATTATTATGTTTTTGTATAAGTTTTTTTTTTTTTTTACACATACCTTTTTGCATCAAGTGAAAAAAGTTTTTGCTCTAAAACTTTTCAGCGTCATGTCTTACATTCAAATAATTGTCTCATTGGCAATCACACCACATCTTCTTATTTACGTTTCTAAAATGTTAAGTACCTGCCTCTGTGTATCCAAAATTCCAGTATCCAGTGCAGTACGGACTGATGTATACACAGTTATATTGATCCCGCTTCCAAGTTCAAGTTTAAAATTCAACGTGGATAAAATTGAGCAACACGAATAGCTGGTGCGCGTCTTATTAAAATTTTTGTATACAAACTGACCTTAAATTGAGAGATTGATGTGGCACACATTAGAGAAATTATCTCAAGAATAAATACACCATAACTTTAAAAATACAGAAGAGCATACATATAAAGCACAGATAAACTTTCTAAGGCCTCAACACAGCACGAGAAACAAACTCCGTTTTATAAAATAGAAAAAAGTTATATGGGTATCATCTATGATCCTATGTCCTTCTTCGTCCATGGTCACTCTCCAGTAGTGTAGATTAGAACAAAACTCATGACTAAAATCTTTTTTTTTTTGTTCATTTTGTATTGCTGATTATGTTTTTCTGATTACGTAGTTTTTCTCTATGATCTTATTATTCAGCAAAAACACAAAAGAGTGTACAACTAATATACCCCCCCAAAAAACACCAACATTTTCAAAAATGAAGACCTGTTTGCAGATCTTGTCTTGTTGATTTTTGTTTCAAGTTTTTTTTTATCGATAAAATTAGTTTCAAGATGAAAGGCTATTTGAATTTTCTATTCATCTATTATTTTCAAAATAAGTCCCTCTGTTATCTTTCGCCAATCTTTTATAGTTTTTATGATAACTAGAAAAAAGTCAAATTCTTTATATAAGGGCATACACTCCTTTAAGAAGTCGTCTGACTGATTTGATGTCAGAGGCGGATCCAGCCATTTTTAAAAGGGGGCTCCTAACCCAGGACAAAGGGGGGTTTCCAACTACAAGTCCCCATTCAAATGCATTGATCGTCCAAAAAAAAAGGGGGGGTTCCTACCCCCGGACCCCCCCACCCCCCCCCCCCCCCTGGATCCACGCCTGGATGTAGATGAACAGAATGTGATCTCAACATTCTGAACATTTCTAATCAGTCTTTTCTTTGTCTACTGGGGTTTTCAAGATAATAGACAATACTTTATTTGATCCCTGTGTGGCATTTTCAGTCATGTCAGCCATGTTTGTTGGCAGTTGGGTCATCAAACATTTGTTTTCAACTTTATACCTCAATGATGATTATGACCAAGATTGGCTCAATATGACAAAGTGGTTTCAAAATAGAATATATTTTGTAAATGTAAACGGACAACGACACAGACAACGCACATAGAGGGATAACAAAAATATAAAAAAGAAGATATGGTATGATTGCCAATGAGACAACTATTCACAAGAGACCAAAATGACATAGACATTAACAACTATAGGTCACAGTACGGTCTTCAACAATGAGCAGAGCCCATACCGCATAGTCAGCTATAAAAGTCCACAAGATCCATGTGTTAAGATGAGCTTAACATTTTTTTTCGATAGTTGTGTTTTCTGTAGCATCAGCCAAGATAAGAAATACTCTGCTTCCTCAAAACTAGATACAGAGCAGCTCATTTTAGCTTAATCATGATAGCGACTTTTAGAACAACTTAAAACCAAGAAATATTCTTACCGATTTCGATACTGTCTTTGTAGGTCTCCCAATCAACCATGTTAAGCTTGCGTTTTGCAACTTCTTTCACTCGATCTGTATATGGTGTTCCCTTAAGCTTCTTATTATGATTTTCCATCCGTCGTACAACTTTCTGTATGATCTTTAGTTTTTCGAAATATTCCTTATCATCTAAAATAAACGATGACAAATGCTGCATACCGTTCCTAATGAGTCTAATTCTTTCTATGTCATCTCCAATTTTCTCAGCACTGTTTTGTATGTCCTTCATTTCACCTCCCCAAATACCACGGCTCGGTATATGTTGATTTTGATTCCGCAATTGATAATACAGCCAAGTTATATCACATTCACTACGTTTCTTTACTAGCGAGGGTTTATCTAATACAAGCAAATCGTAAAGTATGTCTCCTAGTATATCAAGTATCATAATAGCCATTCTTGCAGCATTAATTTGATCATTTGTGCATTCGTCCTGAAATATGATATGTAGTTTACATTTGTTTTCATTTTGCACATATCAAGACTTCAAGTTATTGAAAAGTAATATTTAAAATTTTTTTTTTTAATCTTTTATCGAAATCAAACAACACCAAAAAGGACATCCATTATAAAAAAGAAGATGTGTAATGATTGCCAATGAAACAACTATCCACAAAAGACCAAAATGACACAGACATTAACAACTATAGGTCACCATACGGCCTTCAACAATGAGCAAAGCCCATACCGCATAGTCAGCTATAATAGGCCTCGATAAGACAATGTAAAACAATTCAAACGAGAAAACTAACGGCCTAATTTATGTAAAAAAATGAACGAAAAACAAATATGTAACACATAAACAAACGACAACCACTGAATTACAGGCTCTTGACTTGGGACAGGAACCTACATAAATAATACATTGTTTGTATTTATATACTGTTGTCAAGTTCTATATCATCTCCAGCCGAGACAATTATCGAACATTTCAACATTAGCTACAAAACATCTTCTATTAACGGCAATGGAAGAAAAAAATCAAGAAGAAAATCAAAGAAAATAATCACTATCATACACAAGGCAAGTCTTTTTAACATATGGGTTTTATCTGCATATCGTTTTGTTTAATTGGTCATTTTTACAAATTTAGAGTAGAAAGATCTCATTATTTTCCATATACTGAATAAGACATTTGCATTTACAAATCAAAATAGGGTGCTGAAAAGGACGTTTAGAAATTCAACTTAGTTCACGCAATAACAACCAATAAGTTTCTGGTCGCTAGCGTCAAACTCTTTAAACGGATATATACAGGCAGTTCTTATGTAATAACGTTGTGTTTTTCCTTGTGTTTCCTTACAAATGTTTAAAAACCCAGTGGACAAAAGTTATTAATATCTTAGTTGTGATATAAATATTTTGCTTTGCAATTTGTACAATAAATACAATGCATACAATTATCAATCATACCTCATCTGATTCACCACACCAGTCAACATGAACTTCGTCTGAGCTGTGTGAATTTGCATGTTCATCGCAATAGTATTTGCCATTTGGTTGTATGATCTTAAAATCCACCATTCCATCTAGGCAATCGTAGTCTGTGTACTGGCATTTTACTTTAATGCTATACTGAATGTGCATTGATGATCTTTCTTCAATCAGTCGGTCGACTATTTGCAACAGCTTCGTCTTGATAGAACGGTATGCACGTGTCCTACCATCTCCCCATTTCCATACTTGAAATTGGATGACGTTCCTATACCTGCAAATCATCAGTTTTTCGCATTTCGTATCGTCGATTTCAAAGACAGCACCATTTTGATAGAATAGTAAATGTCTCTCGTCTGTTTTATTCTTCTTTTTTTCTTTCACAGGATTAAATAAATGTGTACATGTGTAGCAGACAGAGTTATTAGTTAATTTTTAGCTCCCTTTGGTAAAACTCTAAATTTCATATTTGATGTATTTCATTGTTAATTAATTTACATGAAGCTTATTAAGGATATATTTGTTAAATTACATAGCTTTTGCTATTTTAATTCATTGGTTAAAGATATTTATTTATATTGTAAAGTTTAATATTTGCATCGGTGCAAAACCTTTGATTACCTTCTGCGAAAGACTTATATATTTTATATAACTAGTTTTAGATTCTTAATTTGAATCCTCTGAGGACTGACATTCAGTCCAACCAAGGAAAGCCAGGCTTTCCAACCAAGTATCCATTAGGTTAGTGCATTTGCTACATGCCTCCTTAGTATTGGCTCTATATAAAAGTTGTACTTTGTTGATTAAATTATATATTGTTTTCAGTTTTTGGTTTTCATTTACTTAGATATATTATAGCGCATCACTTTTGGCATCAGTCGTTTTCCGCACACATCAGTTTACAAACTAGAATTAGCTGTGGTCCGCATCCCCGAATCTTAGGCAGAATTGTTCCTGCTACACATGTAACAAGTAAATGTGCCATGAAAGTCGGAGGGAGGAACAGAAAATCTAAACAAAGGCAAGACGACTTAGTAAATTGGGTAGTAAATTTGTCTCCAATCTCACCAATTGGAAGATGATTAATCATGCATGGAACACCATATTCGAATTTGTCTAGGTTTTCTGTATGAAGCGTAACATTTGGCCGAACTATTATGTTACATTTTATCATTAAATTCAAAATAAGGTTTTTGTATTTCACAATGTCCGGAGTTTGTCTGCTGAAAATTTCATCAATCAGTTCTTGTGAAAGCTTTCCATACTCTCGCAGATTTCTCCATTCTTTTGTCTGTCTATTGTCTGTGTTTGACTTTGCAGAGCTTATAATCAACATCATTGCATTTGCCAACCACTGGGGATCCAGAATAACATAGTCGGAATTGCACATTGAGTAAACTACAGTACCATTGTCATGATGATAAGAGAGAAACTGTTCTAGTTCATGATCATCATTCAAAGGGACATACATTTTCTTCACGCAATCTTTCATATCTTCTATAGACATAACAGGAACGTTTAACTTCATCTGTTTGTGTAAATTCTTTTCAAGATGAATCCATCTTAAAGGCCTTTCTAAATTCCAATATGCTTGTTTCTTTGAGACCATGACAATTTCACTACGCAAAGGGTTCAAGTCATCTAATTCTTGAACATTGGATACGACAAAATAACCTTTGATGTGATGTCTGTTGTCAATGCAATCATGTATTTGACACTTGAGCTGTTGCAAACATTTATCATCATTTCCCTACAATATGATTCGAATGTATGACATTACTAAAAAAAGTAGTAGTAACACAGTAAAAATTGTCTCTATTCAACTAGGGTTTGAAGGACGAAGAAGAGACAACTAGGGATTAGAATTCTATGTTTTTCAAATGAAATTGAATCTAGAGTCCTAATGACAATCTCGAAGAATTTATGTGAATGCAGTGCGAATTATCTTCACATCATGCATTGTTTAAGTAAAGTTAATATTAGTTTATGTGTATTTATTATTATTTTTAGCAGATTAAGGGTAATATTGACCTTTGAAATATCATAACACTGTAAAACGACATTTTATATCATTTATTCACTTTTCAAATAATGTTGCGATCATAATCGGAAAAGAAAATAGAAATATTCTATGATGAGTTCTGCGCATGTAAGAGATTATTCTACCTCATCATAAAAAAGATGAATATAAATCTGTAATATCATACCTCAAATTTGTCTTTGTAAGTACCCACAATGAACACTGATAAATCATCATCTTCCTGAGAATGAGTTTTATTCAAGCATCGTATAATCTCTGGCCAAAATGTCAAACCACCTGCAATAAATAACCAACATCTATAACAAAGCTTTTAATAAAACTCATATAGAATGACTGTTTTAGATTACACAAACAATCGTATTAAGGCGAATACTGTTGGTTAAAATTAATTTGATTATCCGAATTTGTTTTGTTTTGCATTGATCATCTGATTAGAAGACATTATACTATTAATCTTAAACAGTTGATTTTATGTAAGAAGGAAATTGAATTAGATTGTAATAAATCAAATAGTTTCCTTCAATGATTCAGCACATAACTTACTATCAATATTTTCATTCATATTTCCTGTAACATTGACTGTCACTATATAAACAGCATTCTTTCCAAACAGGGAAAGATATGCAAAACAGCTTTCTTCATCTCCTGGTAGGTCCCATACTTCTACTAGTACAGTATCTTCCTCTGTCATATCGACCTCGACAACTTCGCACAAATCAAAGTATTCATAATCTAGTTTAGACATTTCAACATATGAGTCTGCGGATGGTGGTCTGACTAGTTTCATATGTAGGGAATTATCATAAGTCAAATTGTTGTTCTGTGGATAGCCTTTTCCTAATTTTCTTGCTTTGACGTGTTCTTTATATCTTGCCTCAGACTTTATAATTATTTCATTATGACAGCAAACGTTCAGAATTCTCTCATTTATATAAGTCTCTTCGTCGTAATCTGGATTGTTTTAAAGAAAAAGAAATAAAGAAAAGAATAAAGAAAAACAAATTCATTACAATAAAGAGCCGACTGACACTTTCGGTATGTTGACTTATTTGTTGACCTTTTCCTGTTTATCATTTTTGCTATGTGAAGTGTCTTCTATCTATTATAGATTTCAAGATGATATTACAAAAACACTAAAAATTAGTAAGAATAGTAATTAAAGAGAAACAACTTGAAAAAGGAGTCGACTGACGATATCGGCCATTAGACAAATTTGTAGATCGTGTCTTTAAAAGTTATTATTCATCTATAATATTTTTTTGAAGAATGCCAAACAAAAAGGCAAAAATGGTAAACCCCGCATTAAAAGGCAATAAGTCAAAGCAGAATGGTGGTCAGATAAATACAGCCATGGTATCATGTTTGCGTATCTTTTCTTGCTGATTATTTTTGGTATACTAATTGTCTCTCTATCTATAGTAGTCAAATTATGCAAATCCACTCAAAAAGGACAAGAATCGTCATTAATGACCGATAACTCAGATATAGAGTCGACTGATGAATTGGCTATTAGCCTTAATGGTAAATATTATCTTGCTGATCTTTTTTGATTAAAAGGTTTTTTTTCTATTATGGTTTTAAAATGATAGACAAAAGCACAACAGATGAGTTGATTGTCTTCATTGAATACCGAAAACCCCAATAAGGAGTCGGAAGATATTTATTTGTAGATCTTGTGTTGTGTTTACATAAACAAGAAAGATATCAAAACGACATTCAAACTCAAAAGTCGAAAATAGCCTGACAATGTCATTGCTAAAAACTAATGAAGAAAAAAATCAATTGTTAAACAGCTGTACACAAAACATAACATAAACAACTAAAGACTGAGCAACACCAACCAACTGATTTCAGGTTCTTATTAATTTATATATATATATATGTAGGACTCAAATCTATGGTGGGTTCCAAATCTATGGCAGCTTCCTAATCTATGGTAAATGTGACGTCATGCTATCCCAAATCTATGGCAGATTTGATAATACGTACCTTATCTATAGTAAGTTTTATAATTTCCTAATCTATGGCGGATTTATGTTGTTTCCAAATCTATGGCAAATTTTTCGCAAACGGAAAACAATGCAGTACATTTTCGACCAATTACTTGTATAAGCAAGTGGAAATATACTACAACGGGAGCATGTCTATAAACATTTGTGAAATAAACATTCCATAATGGTCAACCAAAACATTTCGTAAATGATGAATTCATATATAACTTAATACAGACTTAAAGATTCGGAAATGATGCACCCCGTAAAAATAAATATTTTCAATCTGGTCTTTTTTAATCTATAAACATTTGTGAAATAAACGTTCCATACTGGTCAACCACGTAAATGATGATTCATATATAACTTAATACAGACTTTCCAAAATAGGTATTTTTAATCTTGGCATGGTACCTTTTTAACACATATAATAAAAAAAAAGATAAATAAAAATGAACAGTTTGAATATTCACATAACTTTATTTAATCGTATACTTTTTTATTTGATGACAATTTAAATCAAATTGTTATCTGGTACTGGTAAAAAGTTATCAAAGGTACAAGGATTATAATTTAATTTGATCTTTCACCTTATAAACTTTGCCTGCCGCAACAAATTTATTATAACTCCTTTTCTAAAATATCCGGTACTGAAACTTGTGGTGTCATTATTCATCGCGAGCTTCATCGTGCCTCTCCTTCGGATAGTAGGTCACACCATGACTTCATTTAAGCCGTCCGCAAATTGTTGTCAAGGGAAATACCTTCATCTGGAATGGTGTTCAAATCTTTGGGTTCCGCCATTGTAAGCGGCAGCGACGATGTTATATGGCGTTATTCAATTGTGACGTTATATGGCGTTATTCAATTGTGACATTATGAAAAACCGACCGTGCAAGGGCTGTATAGCCAGTCAAGGTCGTTAAAAACTTCCAATTGTTGAAAAAGATCTGCCATAGATTTGGAGAAAACAAAACTCTACCATAGATTTGGAGAAAACAAAATCTGCCATAGATTTGGAGAAAACAAAAATCTGCCATAGATTTGTGTTGTTTGACATTTGTAAAGTCACATTTGCCATAGATTTGACTCCTACATATATATATATATATTATACTATTTAAAGTATTAGGTAAAAACGCAAAATGAATGAAATAGTCATTAAAGGGTAATAACTCTATTAAGGTTATTAATATAACACCATCGCCAATTTTGTTAATTAATGACAATTTCAAGATAATGCACAAAACGTGTATGTCACTCTTATGTTCTATTTTTAACAATATTAGCATTGTTGGTTGGCAAGCAGAATCATTGGACACATTTTAAACCATAATGATAACCATCTGCAAGTTTTGTTAAATTTGATCGAGTAGCTTCAGAAAAGAATAGGTTTACGGACGACACTAAGTGATGAGAAAAATCATACTTGTGCCTCTGGGCCAAGTGATCTGAAATATTAGTTGGAAATTGCATGACTCATCCGATCAATTCGGCACTTAGAAAAAAACATCTAAGATTAGTCAAAGTGCTGGAAAATAGTCGCAAGCCAAAAATAAATAAATCATGTTTATTTCTAGATGTTTGTTTGTTAATTCAATATTTTGGTTGTTGTCCTATTGAACTAACGTAAACCCCACATATTCATGTATTTCATTGCCGTATACGATTTAAGAAGAATTTAAAGTAGAGTTTTTCCAGTATCATTTGCCGTAGTTACACCAAGGTTTGGTCTGTAGGAAAATTGTAATAAGTGATCATAAATGGATAACTTACCACAAAAGAATTTCGTAACAAGTCATTTTGAATTCTTTTGAAGATATTACATTCTTCTCTAACCGCTTCCTATTCGAGTTGTGAATTAGTCCAAAACTAATCAAAACATTGTAAAGCAAAGCACGCATCTTTTTATTTAATTATACTCTTAAAATAGTTTCACAAAGCAAAGATTTTTACCAAATAAAACGAAAAACATTTAAACTGATAATGTAAGCAATTTTTTCTATGTGTAATCGGTCAAAAATAGTGTAGTTAATATTTTTATGCTTGGTCTCATTTAATTTCATGAAAATATTGAAATCAACAATGATGAATACATATATAACAGGCGACAAAGGACAACAGACTCAAGATAAGATAATACGAAGAGCATTTATGAATTTAGGGGGATCGCGGGTACGTATTAATCTTTTTTTAATATAGGATTTCGCTAATTTTTTTCTAAAAAACTTTATCCTATACTTAATAGAAAAATGAGATAAAAATATTGGGTCACCGTTCATTTAAGCTCGCAATCTGCCTTCGATGAAGCATGCATTTTTGTTAAAGTACTTTTTTTGTTGAACCAATAGGAGAAAAAAGATAATATCGAAATAAAAATAGAACTACATTACAGAAATCGCTTTAATGTTGAAATGACTCCGACAAAATTCAAATGTTGAAATATTAAATGAGAAAACCAACGTATACAATATTACAAAAACATAATCATTTGTATTCGTAATAATAATTGATAAAAATGAACATTAAATCGGCTTTATTCTAACTCAAAATTATGATCTTTCATAAATTAAAATTCAGATTTTTGTGACTATTTTAATAAAAAAAAAAAAAATTGGATTCACTTATAGTTATAAAACAAATCAGATTTCAACTTTTGTTTTATTGAGTAACCGTAAATCTTAAAAAAATGTGTGTTTGCCAAAAAAAAAAAAAAAAAAAATATGTCTTCACTGGGAACTCCAGAGCTGAAACGTACAGACTTCAGTTTAGCAGGGACGTAACTCTATTGCCATTTTGCGCATAGAATCTTTACAGACACAGTCAGTGTAGCACAATTGTGCTTCCCAACGACATGTCTACTTAGCTACCGAATGATGCATCCAAATAATGACTACGCGATACATTCTCCGAAATTTTGCAATCCTTGGTCATAAACCACACCCTTTCGTAGTAAGACAAAAAGTTCTATATATAAAGGTGTCGTCCTAAAGTTAAACAACGATCTGACTAGTGTAACTTATATACTATTAAACGAGATCTCATTTTGTGTGTCGCTTCTCTTCTTTCCACAATAAATTAATCAACACGCCTGTGTGTCCTATAGGTACAGTGCATAGTCGCATTTGTCATCCATTCATATGATTATTTTAGGAGAAAAACGAGAAAAAAGCATCCGGATATTGTTCCGTCATTGGACGAAATTTTAAATCAGATTAGACTTCCGGTTTGCGTTTTTTCTGTATACTTTGAACATACATATACTACGAATAAAGTGTATTTTCAGAATTTTATCTGCCTAGCGGCCTTATTTATGTACAAAAATGAACGAAGTACAAATATGTAACACATAAATTAAACAAACGACAACCACTGAATTACAGGCTCCTTACTTAAATGTTCATAAAATACTACTTGTATGTTCATATTGAAATTGATAGAAACCAGGAAATTGGGAACTTTGGAAATAAAGGTGGAGGGTAAAAACAAAACAACATTTTCCTGTCCCAAACACATAATGACTGCGCGATACATTCTCCGAAATTTGCAATCCTTGGTCATAAACCACACCCTTTCGTAGTAAGACAAAAAATTCTATATATAAAGGTGTCGTCCTAAAGTTTAACAACAAACTGACTAGTGTAACTTAAGAAAATAAAGTTAAAACTTTATAAAGTTTAGACTTAAAGGTCTCCACACTAAAATTGTGATGGACACAAAGACCTTTAAACACAGGCCCTCTATTACTGATGCTGTACCCTTCCTACCTTTCTTTTAAATCTTCTGACACTTCTTAGTCATATACTTGTTTGTATCAAGTACAATCTGATATTATAATTTATGTTTCTCAATAAATCAATCAATACTACAAGGCATTGATGAACACATTTTATTAGATGTAGCTGCTTCATGTCCAGCGACAAATATATCAGTCACATTTCAAAAAGATAGTAACATATATGTGTTGCAAAACATTACTTCAGTTAATTAAAAACTCCAGTTAATAGATCATACAAAGCATTCAAGAAGAACTTTTAATCATCGATGAATCTGCTTCGTGTCCAGCGACAAATATATCAGTCATAATACAAGAAGATAGTATATGTATGTGTTGCAAAATATTGTTTTGGTCAATTTAAAAACCTTCAACGGATTCTTGTTTACCAAACCAAATACGGTGTACGAAAGGTCTTAATAAACCCTGATTTATTTTATTGCTTTTTTGGTGTTTAATGCCACTTTCATCACTACTGGCTTTGTCATTGCAGACAGTTTTTTTTTTATCAGCAAAAGAAAACAGCTTAAAAAAAACCAAACAAATGGTAGCATCAGCAAAGTGATTATGTCATTCATATATATGTGTAGTCGTTGTTGGATGCTGTCTCATTGGGGGAATCTCGCATCACCTTTTCTCCGTTCAGCGTGCACATGTCGTTTGCATAATTTTGTCGCTAGGTTGCTGTCTCATTGACGTTTACCCCATAATTTGTTTGTTGCACACTATATATTTGCAAACATGCAGTTAAAGATGTTATTTCATATATAATAAAGTGAGAAAATGCAGAAGAGAAGACCAAAGAACTTAATAGAAGAAAAAAAAGGATATTTTTCTTTCTTCAAAAACGACCTGTTTGGTCACTCGTATATTGGTTGTCTATAAATATAGTTCCTGACCGTTTTATGAATGTAAACTATAAGTACTGTGTCTTTTAGGGGAACATGTATAGTTAATTAACATTATAAGTTATGTTATTTGTTTGATATTGATATACATGTATCATTATTTCTTGAAATTTGAACTTTTTCGGATTGCATTGTGGGATGAAGTGTCAAAAATGTATGAAAGGCAACTCTGTCTACTTAATCAGCGTGAAAATCGTTGTTTTAAAAGTGCGACTTTTCCCATGTGTCTAATGACTTTATATTTCATGTCATTAAACAGTTCATAATAAGTAAGCACACGAGTTTGTGTTAAGATGTACTACAGATTTCAACTTTTGTTTTATTGAGTAAAAAATGTGTGTTTGCCAAAAAAAAAAAATAAAAAAAAATAATTCTTCACTGGAACTCCAGAGCTGAAACGTACAGACTTCAGTTTAGCAGGGACGTAACTCTATTGCCATTTTGCGCATAGAATCTTTACAGACACAGTCAGTGTAGCGCTAGCACAATTGTGCTTCCCAACGACATGTCTACTTAGTTACTGAATGATGCATCCAAATAATGACTGCGCGATACATTCTCCGAAATTTTGCAATCCTTGGTCATAACCACACCCTTTCGTAGTAAGACAAAAAATTCTATATATAAAGGTGTCGTCCTAAAGTTTAACAACAAACTGACTAGTGTAACTTATTGAAAATGAAGTTAAAACTTTATAAAGTTTAGACTTAAAGGTCTCCACACTAAAATTGTGATGGACACAAAGACCTTTAAACACAGGCCCTCTATTACTGATGCTGTACCCTTCCTACCTTTCTTTTAAATCTTCTGACACTTCTTAGTCATATACTTGTTTGTATCAAGTACAAACTGATATTATAATTTATGTTTCTCAATAAATCAATCAATACTACAAGGCATTGATAAACACATTTTATTAGATGTAGCTGCTTCATGTCCAGCGACAAATATATCAGTCACATTTCAAAAAGATAGTAACATATATGTGTTGCAAAACATTACTTTAGTTAATTAAAAACTCCGGTTAATAGATCATACAAAGCATTCAAGAAGAACTTTTAATCATCGATGAATC
>NW_027268282.1:0-37000 GCF_963676685.1 Mytilus edulis
CATTTTTGCTGTTTCCATGGTTACGGCGGCCATTTTGAAATTTCCAACTTCAAAAGTCAACTCTGCTTATGCCAGTGACCATCCCTGTAAAGTTTCCTCCAGTTTGCAGCATTTTTAATTTTTTTGAAAATTTCGACCTTTTCGCATTGTTTCCATGGTAACTACAGACATTTTGGAAATTACAACTCCAAATGCCACATCTTCCAATGTTGCTCATCGTTGCTGTGAAGTTTCATGAAGTTTGGAGCATTTTGAGATTTTTGAAATTTTTGGTGTAGTTTCCATGGCAACATAGTAGTTCCAATGAGTTCCAAAATCATCCAACACCTGTATATAGTGGGCACCTACATTGTATTAAAATATAATGATTCTGAGTTAAAGCATATCCAAACAGTTCACCAAAACAAAAAACTGGATTTTTTCACATTTGTTACGTTTCCATGGTAACGGCAGCCATCTTGAACCATTCCATGCTTCATGCACAACCCAACATGGGTGTCCTCACTATAGTAGAGTTCCATCAACATTGGTCCATTGGATTTCGAGAAATCACCTGGACAAAATGTGTGGAAGAAAAATAATAAAAATAATAATAAGAAAAAAAAGAAACGTAGAATAACAATACGACACCCCAACTCCGTTGAGGGTGCCATAATAATAAGAAAAAAAAGAAACGAACAATAACAATATGTCACCCCAACTCCGTTGAGGGTGCCATAACTAGAATTGCCATTGCAAGCAATAGCGGATGTCACCCTTCCCCCCATTGCCTCTAAGCGGCAGCCATTTCAAAATGGTTTAATAGTGAATGCACATATATTCATGGCAATACATCTTTCTGTAAATTTTCAGTACATTCAGAGCATTTTAAAAAAATCACATTTCTGCTGTTTCCATGGCAACGGCAGACATTTTGAAAATTTCAAAGTCAAAAGTCTCATCTGTACTTGTCAGTTAACAATAATTTCAAGTTTCATTAAGTTCAAAGCATTTTGAGAATTTTTGACTTTTTGCAGTTTCCATGGCAACGGTGGCCATTTTGGAAATTCCAAAGTCAAAAGTCTCATCCAGACTTGCCAGTCAACAATCATATTAAGTTTGATCAATTTAGGAGCATTTTGAAATTTTTGAAATATTTGGTCCTGTATCCATGGTAACAGAAGAGTTCCAATGATTGTCAAAATCATTCAAAAGCTGTATATAGTGGACAACTATATTGTGTAAAAATTTGATGATTTCAAGTTCTAGCATACCAAAATTATTTACCAAACCCTGAGGTTTTTAGAGCATTTTGACACTTATGCACTGTTTCCATGGTAACGGCAGACATTTTGGAAATTCCAACGCCAAATTAGGCATCTACCAAAGTTGCTCATCGTTACTATGAAGTTTCAAAATATTTGGAGCATTTTGAAATTTTTGAAATTTTTGGGGTAGTTTCCATGGCAACATAGTGGTTCCAATGATTGCCAATATCATCCAAAACCAATATATGGCTGGCACCTACATTGTGATAAAATATGATGATTCTGAGTTTAAGCATCTCTAAATTATTCACAAAACCAAAAACTGGAATTTTTCACAATTGTTTCGTTTCCATGGAAACGGCAGCCATTTTTTATGGTCTTAGACCCTACTGCAACCCGAAATTTTGTGTTCCTCCTTATAGTGAATTATCATTAAGATTGGTTCCATTTTACTCCAAAAAACCTGTCGGACAAAAAAAGGTGGAAGAATAATAATAACTAGAATTGCCATTGCAAGCAATAGCGGATGTCACCCTTCCCCCAATTGCCACTAAGTGGCAGCCATTTCAAAATTGTTTAACAATGAATGCACATATATGCATTGCAGTACATCATTCTGTAAATTTTCAGTACATTGAGAGCATTTTAGAAAATTTCACATTTTTGCTGTTTCCATGGCAACGGCAGCCATTTTGAAAATTCCAAAGTCAAAAGTCTCATCTATACATGCAAGTTAACAATAATATTAAGTTTCATAAAGTTTGGAGCATTTTGAAAATATTTGACATTTCCGCAGTTTCCATGGCAACGGTGGCCATTTTGGAAATTCCAACTTCAAAAGTCTCATTCAGACTTGTCAGTGTACAATCCTATTAAGTTTCATCAATTTTGGAGCATTTTGAAATTTTTGAAATTTTTGACATTTGGGATGGTTCCTATGGCAACAGAGACCGTTCCCAATATTGAATGGCATATACCACATTGGTACATGGGAGGGACCATACCATCAAAGTTTCAATCAATTTGACCTACCATTTTAAGAAAGTAAATGCCACTTGAAGGTTTTTAGACCATTTTGACCTGTTTTGCATTGTTTCCATGGTAACGGCAGACATTTTCGAAATTGCAACACCAAATTCCACATCTACCAATGTTGCTCATCATTACTGTGAAGTTTTATAAAATTTGGAGCATTTCCATATTTTTGAAATTTTTGGTGTAGTATCCATGGCAACATAGCAGTTCCAATCATTGCCAAAATCATCCAAAACCAGTATATGCCCGACACCTACATTGTATCAAAATATAATGATTCTAAGTTAAAGCATTTCCAAATAATTCATCAAAACCAAAAACTGGAATTTTCCATTATTTTTCGGTTTCCATGGTGATGGCAGCCATTTTTTAGTTCCAAAGTTGCACTGCAACTGGAAAGTCAGGGTTCCTTGTTATAGTGCACCATCATTCAGATTGGTTCCTTTGGCTCTGAGAAAACTGCCGGACAAAACTAGGTGGAAGAATAATAATAATAATAATAACTAGATTTGTAATTGCTAGCAATAACGGATGGCACCCTCGTACCCCCATTGCCAGGCGAGCGACAGCCATTTTGTAAATTCCAAAGTCAAAGAGTGCGTCTACACCTGCAGGTTATCCTTTTTGCAAAATTTCATTTAGTTTGGAGCATTTTGAAATTTTGAACAATTTTGCTGTTTCCATGGTTACGGCGGCCATTTTGGAAATTCCAACTTCAAAATGCAACTCCGCACATGACAGTCACTATTCCTGTAAAGTTTCATCCAGTTTGCAGCACATAATTTTTTTTGGAAATTTTGAACATTTGTACTGCAACCATGGTTACAGTAGATAATTCCAAAATTCTAAAAGCAGACATCTCATGTCCACATGTCATGTTATATATCAATACAGTTTCATTAACTTTGGTGCACTACTCTCTGAGAAAATGCATATTTTATGCATTTTCCCATAGGGTCAATGCAAAACTTGGCCCTAGTTTCCATGACAACGGCGGCCATTTTGAACTATCAAAATATTGTCCTGACATCTTGGCATACTGGAGAACATTTTCATAAAGTTTCATGTCTCTAGAATAAATTTAACATTGATGTTCTGGAATGTTCTGTGAAAATTCAAAATTTTTACCTTTTTGCATTGTTTCCATGGTAACAACAGATATTTTAGAAATTCCAAAGCCAAATTCCACATCTTCCAATGTTGCTCATCGTTACTGTGAAGTTTCATTAAGTTTTGAGCATTTTGATATTTTTGAAATTTTTGGTGTAGTTTCCATGGCAACATAGTAGTTCCAATGATTGCCAAAAGCATACCAAAACCAGTATATAGTGGGCACCTACATTGTATTAAAATATAATGATTCTAAGTTTAAGCATAACGTAATAATTCACCAAAACCAAAATCTAGATTTTTTCACAATTGTGCAGTTTCCATGGAAACGGCGGCCATTAAAAAAAATTCCAGAGTCAGATGCACAACTTCACATGGGTGTCCTCATTATGTTATAGTGCCAACATTATTGGATCACTCAATTCTTAGAAACACGATGGACAAAATGTGTGGAAGAATAATAAAAATAAGAAAAAAAAGAAACGTAGAATAACAATACGTCACCCCAACTCCGTTGAGGGTGCCATAATAACTAGATTTGTAATTGCTAGCAATAACGGATGGCACCCTTCCCCCATTGCCACGTGAGCGGCAGCCAGTTTGAAAATTCCAAAGTCAAATAGTGCATCTACAGATGTCTAGTAACATTTTTGCAAAGTTTCATCAAGTTTGAAGCATTTTGAAATTTTGGATATTTTTGCTGTTTCCATGGTAACGGCGGCCATTTTGAAAATTCCAAACTCAAAAGTCAAGTCTTCATAAGCTAGGCAACATTTGTTATAAGTTTCATTAAATTTAAAGCATTTTGAAGTTTTCATATTTTTGCTGTTTCCATGGTAACGGCGGCCATTTTTAATATTCCAAAGTCAAACCCCCGCTGCAATTTTTTCCCTCCATAATCATATACCATTTAATGTCTCTAGAATAAATTTAACATTGATGTTCTGGAATGTTCTGTGAAAATTCAAAGTTTTGACCTTTTTGCATTGTTTCCAAGGTAACAACAGATATTTTGGAAATTCCAACGCCAAATTCCACATCTTCCAATGTTGCTCATCGTTACTGTGAAGTTTCATAAAGTTTGGAGCATTTTGAGATTTTTGAAATTTTTGGTGTAGTTTCCATGGCAACATAGTAGTTCCAATGAATGCCAAAATCATCCAACACCTGTATATAGTGGGCACCTACATTGTATTAAAATATGATGATTCTGAGTTAAAGCATATCCAAACAGTTCACCAAAACAAAAAACAAGATTTTTTCACATTTGTTCCATTTCCATGGTAACGGCAGCCATCTTGAACCATTCCACGGTGCCTGCAACTCTTCACCTAAGGGTCCTCTATATAATAGAGTTCCATCAACTTTGGTCCATTGGATTTCCAGAAATCTCCTGGACAAAATGTGTGGAAGAAAAATAATAAAAACTAGATTTGCCATTGCAAGCAATAGCGGATGGCACCCTTCCCCCATTGCCAGGCGAGTGGCAGCCATTTTGAAAAATTCAAAGTCAAAGAGCGCTTTTACACATGTTTATTAACGTTGTTGTAAAATTTCATCTTGTTTGGAGCATTTTGAAATTTTTGACATTTTTGCTGTTTCCATGGTTACGGCGGCCATTTTGAAAATTCCAACTTCAAAAGTTAACTCTGCTTATGCCAGTGACCATTTCTGTAAAGTTTCATCCAGTTTGCAGGATTTTTATTTATTTTTTAATTTTTTGACCTTTTCGCATTGTTTCCATGGTAACTACAGACATTTTGGAAATTCCAACTCCAAATGGCACATCTTCCGATGTTGCTCATCATTACTGTGATGTTTCATTAAGTTTGGAGCATTTTGAGATTTTTGAATTTTTTGGTGTAGTTTCCATGGCAACATAGTAGTTCCAATGAATGCCAAAATCATCCAACACCTGTATATAGTGGGCACCTACATTATATAAAAATATAATGATTCTGAGTTAAAGCATATCCAAACAGTTCACCAAAACAAAAAACTAGATTTTTTCACATTTGTTCCGTTTCCATGGAAACGGTGGCCATCTTGGACCATTCCATAGCAAGATGCACAACTTCATATGGGGGTCCTCATTATAGTAGAGTTCCATTAACATTGACCCATTTGATTCTAAGAACTAGCGTGGACAAAATATGTGGAAGAAGATTAATAAAAATAATAAGAAAAAAAAAAAGAAACGTAGAATAACAGTATGTCACCCCAACTCCGTTGAGGGTGCCATAATAACTAGAATTGCCATTGCAAGCAATAGCGGATGTCACCCTTCCCCTCATTGCCACTAAGCGGCAGCCATTTCAAAACAACTTAACAGTGAATGCAGATCTATGAATTGCGATATATCTTTTTGTTAATTTTCAGTACAATAAGAGCATTGTCAAAAGTTTCACATTTCTGCTGTTTCCATGGCAACGGCAGCCATTTTGAAAATTCCAAAGTCAAAAGTCTCATCTATACATGCCAGTTGACAATAATATTAAGTTTCATTAAGTTTGGAGCATCTTGAAAATATTTGACATTTCTGCAGTTTCCATGGTAACGGTGGCCATTTTGGAAATTCCAACTCCAAAAATTTCATGCAGACTTGACAGTCAACAATCATATTTAGTTTCATTACTTTTTGAGCAGTTTGAAATTTTTGAAATTTTTGACATTTTGGCTGGTTTCTATGGTAACACAGACCATTCCAAATTTTTAATGGCAGATACTCCATTGGTACATGGGAGGGAACATACCATCAGAGTTTCAATGGATTTGACCTACCATTTTAAGGAAGTAAATGCCACTTTTTAAGGTTTTTAAAGCGTTTTGACCTTTTTGCCTTGTTTCCATGGTAACACAAGACATTTTCGAAATTCTAACGCCAAATTCCACATCTACTAAAGTTGCTCATCGTTGTGCTAAAGTTTCAAAAAATTTGGAGCATTTTGATATTTTGGAAATTTTTGGTGTAGTTTCCATGACAACATAGTAGTTCCAATGAGTGCCAAAATCATCCAAAACCAGTATATGGCCGGCACCTACATTGTATCAAAATATAATGATTCTGAGTTTAAGCATCTCCAAATTTTTCACCAAAACCCAAAAATTTAATTTTTCACATTTGTTCCGTTTCCATGGTGACGGCAGCCATTTTTAATGGTCTTATGACCTACTGCAACCCGGAATTTTGTGTTCCTCATTATAGTCAACTATCATTAAGATTGGTTCCATTGTCTCCAAGAAAACTGCCGGACAAAATCATTGGAAGAATAAGAATAATAATAGTAAAGAAACAGAGGAAAAGCAATATGTCACCCGACATTGTCGATCGGGTGACATAATAATAAGAAAAAAAAAAGAAACGTAGAATAACAATACGTCCGTTGAGGGTGCCATAATAATAGTGAAAAAGAAACAGAGGAATAGCAATATGTCACCCGACATTGTCGATCGGGTGACATAATAACAAAGAAACATAAGAAAAGCAATATGTCACCCGACATTGTCGATCGGGTGACATAACTAGATTTGTAATTGCTAGCAATAACGGATGGCACCCTTCCCCTATTGCCAGGTGAGTGGCAGCCATTTTGAAAAATCAAAAATCAAAGACTGCATCTACAGATGTGTATTAACATTGTTGTAAAGTTTCTTCAATTTTGGAGCATTTTGAAATTTTTGGAATTTTTGAAATTTTTGCTATTTCCATGGTAACGAGTACAATTTCCAAAGTTCCAAAAACAGGTATTACTTTGGGACAGTCCATGTTACATATCCATTAAGTTATAGAAGGTTTAATCTGATATTCTTGCAGGAAATGCAGTTTTAATGTGTTTTCCCATAGGGCCAATGTTAAACTTTCGCCCTGTTTCCATGACAATGGCGGCCATGTTGGAATTTCTAAATATTGTCGGTACATCAGGGCATACCAAGGAACATTTCCATAAACTTTCATCCAGTTGGGTCTTACAATGAAAGATTTGGAATTTTGATTTTTTTTTACATTTTTACCGTTTCCATGGAAACGGTGGCCATCTTGGACCATTCCATAGCAAGATGCACAACTTCATATGGGGGTACTCATTATAGTAGAGTTCCATTAACTTTGGCCCATATGATTCCGAGAACTAGCGCGGACAAAATGTGTGGAAGAAGATTAATAAAAACTAGATTTGCCATTGCAAGCAATAGCGGATGGCACCCTTCCCCCATTGCCAGGTGAGCGGCAGCCATTTTGAAAATTTTAAAGTCAAAGAGTGCATCTACAAATGCAAATTATCATTTTGGTAAAGTTTCATTCAGTTTGGAGCATTTTGAAAATTTGGAAATTTTTGCTGTTTCCATGGTTACGGCGGCCATTTTGAAAATTCCAACTTCAAAAGTCAACTCTGCTTATGCCAGTGACCATTCCTGTAAAGTTTCATCTAGTTTGCAGCATTTTCATTTTTTTGAAATTTTGGACATTTTTGCTGTTTCCATGGCAATAGCAGCTATTTTGAAAATTCCAAGTATTGTTGGTTACTTAGGGCACCACTGCCAACATTTACATAAACTTTCAAGAGGTTGCCTCTTATAACGAAAGAGTTAGAATTTTGATTTTTTTTTGTATTTTTGCAGTTTCCATGGTAACGGCGGCCATTTTTTACCATTCCAATGTCTCTTGCACAACTTCACATGGCGGTTCATATTATGGTATAGTTCCATCAACATTGATCTGACCAATTCCGAGAAATAGCGTGGACAAAATGTGTGGAAGAATAAAAATAAGAAAAAAAAGAAACGTACAATAACAATATGTCACCCCAACTCCGTTGAGGGTGCCATAATAATAAGAAAAAAAAAAGAAACGTAGAATAACAGTATGTCACCCCAACTCCGTTGAGGGTGCCATAACAAGATTTGCCATTGCAAGCAATAGCGGATGGCACCCTTCCCCCATTGCCAGGCCAGAAAATTTTTGCTGTTTCCATGGCAACGGCGGCCATTTTGAAAATTCGAAACTCAAAAGTTAAGTCTACATAAGCTAGGCAACATTTGTTATAAGTTTCATTAAATTAAAAGCATTTGGAAGTTTTTCATAATTTTGCTGTTCCCATGGTAACGGCGGCCATTTTGAATATTCCAAAGTCAAACCCCCGCTGCAATTTTTGCTCTCCATAATCATATACCATTTAATGTCTCTAGAATAAATTTAACATTGATGTTCTGGAATGTTCTGTGAAAATTCAAAGTTTTGACCTTTTTGCATTGTTTCCAAGGTAACAACAGATATTTTGGAAATTCCAACGCCAAATTCCACATCTTCCAATGTTGCTCATCGTTACTGTGAAGTTTCCTGAAGTTTGGAGCATTTTGAGAATTTCGAAATTTTTAGAGTAGTTTCCATGGCAACATAGTAGTTCCAATGATCACCAAAATCATCCAACACCTGTATATAGTGGGCACCTACAATGTATTGAAATATAATGATTCTGAGATAAAGCATATCCAAACAGTTCACCAAAACAAAAAACTGGATTTTTTCACATTTGTTCTGTTTCCATGGAAACGGTAGCCATCTTAAACCATTCCATGCTTCCTGCAACTCTGCACTTGGGGGTCCTTACTATAGTAGAGTTCCATCAACATTGGTCCATTGGATTTCGAGAAATCACCTGGACAAAATTTGTTGCAAGAAAAATAATAAAAACTAGATTTGCCATTGCAAGCAATAGCGGATGGCACCCTTCCGACATTGCCACTAAACTGCAACCAGTTTGAAAATTCCAAAGTTAAAGACCGCATCTACAGATGTTTAATAACATTGTTGTTAAGTTTCCTCAATTTTGGAGCATTTTGAAGATTTTGAAATTTTTGTTGTTTGCATGGCAACGGCGGCCATTTTAGAAATTCTGAAATCAAAAGTCTAATCTTTACTTGCCATTGGTCATTTATAATGAGTTTTATTTAGTTTGGAGCATTTTGAGATTTTTGGACATTTTTGCTGTTTCCATGGTAACGGTGTCCATTTTGAAAATTCCAACAACAGTTTCAATATCGACTTATGCCATGTTATATATACATAAAGTTTCTTTGAGTTTGATCTTATATTCCTTTAGAAAAGGCTGGTTTGATGTTTTTTCCCATAGGTTCAATGTTAAACTTTTCTCCAGTTTCCATGGCAATGGTACAGATTTTGCAGAAGCTAAGTCCTGTTGGTACCTCAGGGCACCACTGCCAACATTTACATAAAGTTTCATTAGGTTGGCTCTTATAATAAAAGATTTAGAATTTGGATTTTTTTTTACATTTTTGCAGTTTCCATGGTAACGGCGGCCATTTTTTACCATTCCAATGTCTCTTGCACAACTTCACATGGAGGTTCATATTATGGTATAGTTCCATCAACATTGGTCTGACCAATTCCGAGAAATAGCGTGGACAAAATGTGTGGAAGAATAAAAATAAGAAAAAAAAGAAACGAACAATAACAATATGTCACCCCAACTCCGTTGAGGGTGCCATAATAACTAGAATTGCCATTGCAAGCAATAGCGGATGTCACCCTTCCCCCAATGGCCACTAAGCGGCAGCCATTTCAAAATTGTTTAACAGTGAATGCACATATATATATATGCATTGCAGTACATCTTTCTGTAAATTTTCAGTACATCGAGAGCATTTTAGAAAATTTCACATTTTTGCTGTTTCCATGGCAACGGCAGCCATTTTGAAAATTCCAAAGTCAAAAGTCTCATCTATACATGCCAGTTAACAATAATATTAAGTTTCATTAAGTTTGGAGCATTTTGAAAATATTTGACATTTCTGCAGTTTCCATGGCAACGGTGGCCATTTGTGAAATTCCAACTTCAAAAGTCTCATTCAGACTTGTCAGTGTACAACCATATTAAGTTTCATCAATTTTGAAGCATTTTGAAATTTTTGAAATTTTTGACATTTGGGATGGTTCCTATGGTAACAGAGACCGTTCCCAAAATTAAATGGCATATACCACATTGGTACATGGGAGGGACCATACCATCAAAGTTTCAATCAATTTGACCTACCATTTTAAGAAAATAAATGCCACTTAAAGGTTTTTTGACCATTTTGACCTGTTTTGCATTGTTTCCATGGTAACGGCAGACATTTTCGAAATTGCAACACCAAATTCCACCTCTACCAATGTTGCTCATCATTACTGTGAAGTTTTATAAAATTTGGAGCATTTCCATATTTTGGAAATTTTTGGTGTAGTATCCATGGCAACATAGCAGTTCCAATGATTGCCAAAATCATCCAAAACCAGTATATGCCCGGCACCTACATTGTATCAAAATATAATGATTCTAAGTTAAAGCATTTCCAAATAATTCATCAAAACCAAAAACTGGAATTTTCCATTATTTTTCGGTTTCCATGGTGATGGCAGCCATTTTTTAGTTCCAAAGTTGCACTGCAACTGGAAAGTCAGGGTTCCTTGTTATAGCGTACCATCATTTAGATTGGTTCCTTTGGCTCTGAGAAAACTGCCGGACAAAATTAGGTGGAAGAATAATAATAATAACTAGATTTGCCATTGCAAGCAATAGCGGATGGCACCCTTCCCCCATTGCCAGGTGAACGGCAGCCATTTTGAGCATTTCAAAGTCGGAAAATCACATGAAGACATGCCAGTTGTCATTACAGTAAAGATTTAGACAATTTAGAGTATTTTGAAAATTTTGGATTTTTTGCTGTTTCCATGGTAACGGCGGCCATTTTGAAAATTCCTAAATTATATTTCAACTCTGCACATGCCAGTGAACATTTCTGTAAAGTTTCATTAAGTTTGGTGCATTTTCATTTTTTTGTAGTTTCCATGGTAACGGTAGCCATTTTGAAAATTCCAAAGACAGATTCCACTTTGACTCATTACATTTTACCTCCCCATAAAGTTTCTATGGGTTTAATATCATATTCTTTAAGAAAAAGCAGGTTTGATGTTTTTTCCCATAGGGCCAATGTTAAACTTTCGCCCTGTTTCCATGACAATGATGGCCATTTTGGAATTTCTAAATATAGTCGGTACACCAGGGCATACCAAGGAACATTTCCATAAAGTTTCATCCAGTTGGGTCTTACAATGAAAGATTTGGAATTTTGATTTTTTTTTACATTTTTTTAGTTTCCATGGTAACGGTAGCCATCATGCACATGCCAAAGTCCACTGCACAACTTATCATGGTGGTCCATATTCTAGTAGAGTTTAACCAACATTGGTCCATTGGATTCCGAGAAATAAGCTGGACAAAATCGGTGGAAGAAAAATAATAAGAAAAAAAAAAGAAACGTAGAATAACAATACGTCACCCCAACTCCGTTGAGGGTGCCATAACTAGAATTGCCATTGCAAGCAATAGCGGATGTCACCCTTCCCCCAATTGCCACTAAGCGGCAGCCATTTCAAAATTGTTTAACAGTGAATGCACATATATGCATTGCAGTACATCATTCTGTAAATTTTCAGTACATTGAGAGCATTTTAGAAAATTTCACATTTTTTGCTGTTTCCATGGCAACGGCAGCCATTTTGAAAATTCCAAAGTCAAAAGTCTCATCTATACATGCAAGTTAACAATAATATTAAGTTTCATAAAGTTTGGAGCATTTTGAAAATATTTGACATTTCCGCAGTTTCCATGGCAACGATGGCCATTTCGGAAATTCCAACTTCAAAAGTCTCATTCAGACTTGTCAGTGTACAATCCTATTAAGTTTCATCAATTTTGGAGCATTTTGAAATTTTTGAAATTTTTGACATTTGGAATGGTTCCTATGGCAACAGAGACCGTTCCCAAAATTGAATGGCATATACCACATTGGTACATGGGAGGGACCATACCATCAAAGTTTCAATCAATTTGACCTACCATTTTAAGAAAGTAAATGCCACTTGAAGGTTTTTAGACCATTTTGACCTGTTTTGTATTGTTTCCATGGTAACGGCAGACATTTTCGAAATTGCAACACTA
The DNA here is from genome assembly GCF_963676685.1 of Mytilus edulis. Classification (NCBI taxonomy): domain Eukaryota; kingdom Metazoa; phylum Mollusca; class Bivalvia; order Mytilida; family Mytilidae; genus Mytilus; species Mytilus edulis. The sequence goes on from NW_027268282.1 coordinate 12,389, forward strand.
AATTCCACATCTACCAATGTTGCTCATCATTACTGTGAAGTTTTATAAAATTTGGAGCATTTCCATATTTTTGAAATTTTTGGTGTAGTATCCATGGCAACATAGCAGTTCCAATAATTGCCAAAATCATCCAAAACCAGTATATGCCCGGCACCTACATTGTATCAAAATATAATGATTCTAAGTTAAAGCATTTCCAAATAATTCATCAAAACCAAAAACTGGAATTTTCCATTATTTTTCGGTTTCCATGGTGATGGCAGCCATTTTTTAGTTCCAAAGTTGCACTGCAACTGGAAAGTCAAGGTTCCTTGTTATAGTGCACCATCATTCAGATTGGTTCCTTTGGCTCTGAGAAAACTGCCGGACAAAACTAGGTGGAAGAATAATAATAATAACTCAAAAGTCAAGTCTACATTAGCTAAGCAACATTTGTTATAAGTTTCAATAAATTTGAAGCATTTTGAAGTTTTTCGTATTTTTGCTGTTTCCATGGTAACGGCGGCCATTTTGAAAATTCCAAAGTCAACCTGCTCCTGCAATTTGTTCTAACCATAATTATATACCATCATTCAACATAAAATGTCTCTGGAATAAATTTAACATAGATGTTCTGGAATGTTCTATGTTAAACATTTGGCCTGTTTCCATGGCAATGGCAGCCATTTCGGAATTTCTAAGTATTGTTGGTACCTCGGGGCCCCACCACCAACATTTGCAAAAAGTTTCATAAGGTTGGCTCTTATAACGAAAGAGTTAGAATTTTTTTTTTTTTTTACATTTTTTGAGTTTCCATGGTAACCGCGGCCATCTTGCACATTCCAAAGTCAGGTGCACAACTTCACATGGTGGACAACATTATAGCATAGTTCCATCAAGATTGGTCTATCCTATTCCGAGAACTGTCTTGGACAAAAAGTGTGGAAGAATAAAAATAATAAAAACTAGATTTGCCATTGCAAGCAATAGCGGATGGCACCCTTTCCCCATTGCCAGGCAAGCGGCTGTTTCCATGGCAACGGCGGCCATTTTGGAAATTCCAAACTCAAAAGTTAAGTCTACATAAGCTGGGCAAAATTTGCTATAAGTTTCATTAAATTTAAAGCATTTTGAAGTTTTTCATAAATTTGCTGTTCCCATGGTAACGGCGGCCATTTTGAATATTCCAAAGTCAAACCCCCGCTGCAAATTTTTCCCTCCATAATCATATATACCATCATATACCATTTAATGTCTCTAGAATAAATTTAACATTGATGTTCTGGAATGTTCTGTGAAAATTCAAAGTTTCGACCTTTTTGCCTTTTTTTCCATGGTAACAACAGATATTTTGGAAATTCCAACGCCAAATTCCACATCATCCAATGTTGCTCATCGTTACTGTGAAGTTTCATGAAGTTTTGAGAATTTTAATATTTTTGAAATTTTTGGTGTAGTTTCCATGGCAACATAGTAGTTCCAATGAATGCCAAAATCATCCAACACCTGTATATAGTTGGCACCTACATTGTATTAAAATATAATGATTCTGAGTTAAAGCATAACGTATTAATTCACCAAAACCAAAATCTAGATTTTTTCATAATTGTGCAGTTTCCATGGAAACGGCGGCCATATTTTACCATTCCATAGCAAGGTGCACAACTTCACATGGGGGTCTTCATTATAGTAGAGTTCCATCAACATTGGTCCATTGGATTCCAAGAACTTGCGCGGACAAAATTTTGTTGCAAGAAAAAAAATAAAAATAATAATAAGAAAAAAAAGAAACGTAGAATAACAATACGTCACCCCAACTCCGTTGAGGGTGCCATAACTAGATTTGCCATTGCAAGCAATAGCGGATGGCACCCTTCCCCAATTGCCAGGCGAGCGGCAACAAACTAGAAGATTCCAAACTCAAAGAGTGCATCTACACATTCAAATTATCATTTTTGTAAAGTTTAATGAAGTTTGGAGCATTTTGAAATTTTGGACATTTTTGCTGTTTCCATGGTTACGGCGGCCATTTTGAAATTTCCAACTTCAAAAGTCAACTCTGCTTATGCCAGTGACCATCCCTGTAAAGTTTCCTCCAGTTTGCAGCATTTTTTAATTTTTTTGAAAATTTCGACCTTTTCGCATTGTTTCCATGGTAACTACAGACATTTTGGAAATTACAACTCCAAATGCCACATCTTCCAATGTTGCTCATCGTTGCTGTGAAGTTTCATGAAGTTTGGAGCATTTTGAGATTTTTGAAATTTTTGGTGTAGTTTCCATGGCAACATAGTAGTTCCAATGAGTTCCAAAATCATCCAACACCTGTATATAGTGGGCACCTACATTGTATTAAAATATAATGATTCTGAGTTAAAGCATATCCAAACAGTTCACCAAAACAAAAAACTGGATTTTTTCACATTTGTTACGTTTCCATGGTAACGGCAGCCATCTTGAACCATTCCATGCTTCATGCACAACCCAACATGGGTGTCCTCACTATAGTAGAGTTCCATCAACATTGGTCCATTGGATTTCGAGAAATCACCTGGACAAAATGTGTGGAAGAAAAATAATAAAAATAATAATAAGAAAAAAAAGAAACGTAGAATAACAATACGACACCCCAACTCCGTTGAGGGTGCCATAATAATAATAATAATAGTGAAAAAGAAACAGAGGAATAGCAATATGTCACCCGACATTGTCGATCGGGTGACATAATAATAAGAAAAAAAAGAAACGTAGAATAACAATACGTCACCCCAACTCCGTTGAGGGTGCCATAACAAGTAATCCTGTGTTAGGATGCTAACACAAAAGTCACCAAAACGGACCCCACATCATTGTTCTGCGGTATCATTGATGCCAAATAATGTGTGTGTAAAGTTTAATTCAATATGAAGAATTAAATTTTTTTTGGACATTTTAGCTGTTTCCATGGCAACGGCGGCCATTTTGAAAATTTCAAACTCAAAATTAAAGTCTACACAAGTTAGGCAACATTTGTTATAAGTTTCATTAAATTTGAAGCATTTTGATTTTTTTAATATTTTTGCTGTTTCCATGGTAACGGCGGCCATTTTGAAAATTCCAAACTCAAAAGTCAATTCTACACAAGTTAGTCAACATTAGTTATAAGTTTCATTAAATTTGAAGCATTTTGAAGTTTTTCATATTTTTGCTGTTTCCATGGTAACGGCGGCCATTTTGAAAATTCCAAACTCAAAAGTCAATTCTACATAAGTTAGTCAACATTAGTTATAAGTTTCATTAAATTTGAAGCATTTTGAAGTTTTTCATATTTTTGCTGTTTCCATGGTAACGGCGGCCATTTTGAATATTCCACAGACAAAGTGCTGCTGCAAATTGTTCTCTCCATAATTATATACCATCATATACCATTAAATGTGTCTAGAATAAATTTAACTTTGATGTTCTGGAATGTTCCATGAAAATTCACCCCCCTAAAATTATGCCAGGAGACCCCCTACTGAAATAAAAAAAGTTCCATGTTGAAGCAGACATGTGTCTCTTAATATTCATAGAAGTAATCATTATTCCATCTACTCTACATACAGTAGAAAATTTAAGAAATGTAAAAAAAAATTGACCCCACCGATTTTTGAGCCCCCCTAATTATGCCAAGATGGCACCCTGGTATCACGGACATTGGGTTCTGCAACCCCCATGATGCAGACACATACCCAGAAAAAATATAAAGTTTCCATCCTCTACTGCTTCCCAAAAAATGGTAGGACAGTTTAAGGGGTCAGAAAGAGAAGAATAAGAATAATAACTAGATTTGCCATTGCAAGCAATAGCGGATGGCACCCTTTACCCATTACCAGGCCAGCGGCAGCCATTCCAAAAATTTTGCTGTTTCCATGGCAACGGCGGCCATTTTGAAAATTCGAAACTCAAAAGTTAAGTCTACATAAGCTAGGCAACATTTGTTATAAGTTTCATTAAATTTAAAGCATTTGGAAGTTTTTCATAATTTTGCTGTTCCCATGGTAACGGCGGCCATTTTGAATATTCCAAAGTCAAACCCCCGCTGCAATTTTTGCCCTCCATAATCATATACCATTTAATGTCTCTAGAATAAATTTAACATTGATGTTCTGGAATGTTCTGTGAAAATTCAAAGTTTTGACCTTTTTGCATTGTTTCCATGGTAACAACAGATATTTTGGCAATTCCAACGCCAAATTCCACATCTTCCAATGTTGCTCATCATTACTGTGAAGTTTTATGAAGTTTGGAGCATTTTGATATTTTTGAAATTTTTGGTGTAGTTTCCATGGCAACATAGTAGTTCCAATGAGTGCCAAAATCATCCAACACCTGTATATGGCCGGCACCTACATTGTATCAAAATATAATGTTTCTGAGTTTAAGCATATCAAAACAGTTCATCAAAACAAAAAACAGGATTTTTTCACATTTGTTTCGTTTCCATGGCAACGGCAGCCATCTTGATGGTGCCATACCTCACTGCACTATAGAATGTGGTGGTCTACATTATGGTATAGTTCCATCAATATTGTTCAAGCCAATTCCGAGAAATAGAATGGACAAAAAAGTGTGAAAGAATAAAAATAATAACTAGATTTGCCATTGCAAGCAATAGCGGATGGCACCCTTTCCACATTGCCAGGCCAGCGGCAGCCATTTAGAAAATATTTGCTGTTTCCATGGCAACGGCGGCCATTTTGAAAATTCGAAACTCAAAAGTTAAGTCTACATAAGCTAGACAAAATTTGTTATAAGTTTCATTAAATTTAAAGCATTTTGAAGTTTTTCATAATTTTGCTGTTCCCATGGTAACGGCGGCCTTTTTGAATATTCCAAAGTCAAACCCCCACTGCAATTTTTTCCCTCCATAATCATATATACCATCATATACCATTTAATGTCTCTAGAATACATTTAACATTGATGTTCTGGAATGTTCTGTAAAAATTGAAGTTTTGACCTTTTTGCATTGTTTCCATGGTAACAACAGATATTTTGGAAATTCAAACGCCAAATTCCACATCTTCCAATGTTGCTCATCGTTGCTGTGAAGTTTCATGAAGTTTGGAGCATTTTGATATTTTTGAAATTTTTGGTGTAGTTTCCATGGCAACATAGTAGGTCCAATGAGTGCCAAAATCACCCAACACCTGTATATAGTGGGCACCGTCATTGTATTAAAATATGATGATTCTGAGTTTAAGCATATTCAAACAGTTCACCAAAACAAAAAACAGAAATTTTTCACATTTGTTTCGTTTCCATGGCAACGGCAGCCATCTTGATGATGCCATACCTCACTGCACTATAGAATGTGGTGGTCAACATTATGGTATAGTTCCATCAATATTGTTCAAGCCAATTCCGAGAAATAGTATGGACAAAAAAGTGTGGAAGAATAAATATAATAAGACAAAAAGAAACGAACAATAACAATATGTCACCCCAACTCCGTTGAGGGTGCCATAACTAGATTTGCCATTGCAAGCAATAGCGGATGGCACCCTTCCCACATTGCCAGGCGAGCGGCAGCAATCTAGAAAATTCCAAAGTCAAAGTGTGCATCTACACATTCAAATTATCATATTTGTTAAGTTTCTTTAAGTTTGGAGCATTTTGAAGTTTTTGACATTTTTGCTGTTTCCATGGTTACGGCGGCCATTTTGAAAATTCCAACTTCAAATGTCAACTTTGCTTATGCCAGTGACCATTCCTGTAAAGTTTCATCCAGTTTACAGCATTTTTATTTTTTTTGAAATTTTTGACCTTTTTGCATTGTTTCCATGGTAACAACAGATATTTTGGAAATTCCAATGCCAAATTCCACATCTTCCAATGTTGCTCATCGTTACTGTGAAGTTTCATGAAGTTTGGAGCATTTTGATATTTTTGAAATTTTTGGTATAGTTTCCATGGCAACATAGTAGTTCCAATGAGTGCCAAAATCATCCAACACCTGTATATGGCCGGCACCTACATTTTATCAAAATATAATGGTTCTGAGTTTAAGCATATCAAAACAGTTCACCAAAACAAAAAACAGGATTTTTTCACATTTGTTTCGTTTCCATGGCAACGGCAGCCATCTTGATGGTGCCATACACCACTGCACTATAGAATGTGGTGGTCTACATTATGGTATAGTTCCATCAATATTGTTCAAGCCAATTCCGAGAAATAGAATGGACAAAAAAGTGTGGAAGAATAAAAATAATAATAATAATAATAACTAGATTTGTAATTGCTAGCAATAACGGATGGCACCCTTCCCCCATTGCCAGGCGAGTGGCAGCCATTTTGAAAATTTCAAAGTCAAAGAGCGTTTTTACACATGTTTATTAACATTGTTGTAAAATTTCATCTCGTATGGAGCATTTTGAAATTTTTTGAAATTTTTGCTGTTTCCATGGTAACAGTTACCATTTCCAAAATTCCAAAGACAGGTGCCACATTGGTACATGCCATGTTACATATCTATAAAGTTTCATTGGGATTGATGCTATATTCTTCAAGAAAATGTAGCTTTTATGTGTTTTCCCATATGGTCAATGTTAAACTTTCGCCCTGTTTCCATGACAATGGCGGCCATTTTGGAACCTCTTGATATTGCATGCACATCTAGGCATATCAGGTAACACTTCCACAAAGTTTCATCCACTTGGGTCTTATAATGAAGAATTTTGAATTTTGAAAATTTTTCACATTTTTGCAGTTTCCATGGAAACGGCAGCCATCTTGAACCATTCCATGGTGCCTGCAACTCTTCACCTAAAGGTCCTTAATATAAAAGAGTTCCATCAACTTTGGTCCAATGGATTTCCATAAAACTCCTGGACAAAATGTGTGGAAGAAAAATAATAAAAATAATAAGAAAAACTAGATTTGTAATTGCTAGCAATAACGGATGGCACCCTCGTACCCCCATTGCCAGGCGAGCGACAGCCATTTTGTAAATTCCAAAGTCAAAGAGTGCGTCTACACCTGCAGGTTATCCTTTTTGCAAAATTTCATTTAGTTTGGAGCATTTTGAAATTTTGAACAATTTTGCTGTTTCCATGGTTACGGCGGCCATTTTGGAAATTCCAACTTCAAAATGCAACTCCGCACATGACAGTCACTATTCCTGTAAAGTTTCATCCAGTTTGCAGCACATAATTTTTTTTGGAAATTTTGAACATTTGTACTGCAACCATGGTTACAGTAGATAATTCCAAAATTCTAAAAGCAGACATCTCATGTCCACATGTCATGTTATATATCAATACAGTTTCATTAACTTTGGTGCACTACTCTCTGAGAAAATGCATATTTTATGCATTTTCCCATAGGGTCAATGCAAAACTTGGCCCTAGTTTCCATGACAACGGCGGCCATTTTGAACTATCAAAATATTGTCCTGACATCTTGGCATACTGGAGAACATTTTCATAAAGTTTCATGTCTCTAGAATAAATTTAACATTGATGTTCTGGAATGTTCTGTGAAAATTCAAAATTTTTACCTTTTTGCATTGTTTCCATGGTAACAACAGATATTTTAGAAATTCCAAAGCCAAATTCCACATCTTCCAATGTTGCTCATCGTTACTGTGAAGTTTCATTAAGTTTTGAGCATTTTGATATTTTTGAAATTTTTGGTGTAGTTTCCATGGCAACATAGTAGTTCCAATGATTGCCAAAAGCATACCAAAACCAGTATATAGTGGGCACCTACATTGTATTAAAATATAATGATTCTAAGTTTAAGCATAACGTAATAATTCACCAAAACCAAAATCTAGATTTTTTCACAATTGTGCAGTTTCCATGGAAACGGCGGCCATTAAAAAAAATTCCAGAGTCAGATGCACAACTTCACATGGGTGTCCTCATTATGTTATAGTGCCAACATTATTGGATCACTCAATTCTTAGAAACACGATGGACAAAATGTGTGGAAGAATAATAAAAATAAGAAAAAAAAGAAACGTAGAATAACAATACGTCACCCCAACTCCGTTGAGGGTGCCATAAAAAAAGAAACGTAGAATAACAATACGTCACCCCAACTCCGTTGAGGGTGCCATAACTAGATTTGTAATTGCTAGCAATAACGGATGGCACCCTTCCCCTATTGCCAGGTGAGTGGCAGCCATTTTGAAAAATCAAAAATCAAAGACTGCATCTACAGATGTGTATTAACATTGTTGTAAAGTTTCTTCAATTTTGGAGCATTTTGAAATTTTTGGAATTTTTGAAATTTTTGCTATTTCCATGGTAACGAGTACAATTTCCAAAGTTCCAAAAACAGGTATTACTTTGGGACAGTCCATGTTACATATCCATTAAGTTATAGAAGGTTTAATCTGATATTCTTGCAGGAAATGCAGTTTTAATGTGTTTTCCCATAGGGCCAATGTTAAACTTTCGCCCTGTTTCCATGACAATGGCGGCCATGTTGGAATTTCTAAATATTGTCGGTACATCAGGGCATACCAAGGAACATTTCCATAAACTTTCATCCAGTTGGGTCTTACAATGAAAGATTTGGAATTTTGATTTTTTTTTACATTTTTACCGTTTCCATGGAAACGGTGGCCATCTTGGACCATTCCATAGCAAGATGCACAACTTCATATGGGGGTACTCATTATAGTAGAGTTCCATTAACTTTGGCCCATATGATTCCGAGAACTAGCGCGGACAAAATGTGTGGAAGAAGATTAATAAAAACTAGATTTGCCATTGCAAGCAATAGCGGATGGCACCCTTCCCCCATTGCCAGGTGAGCGGCAGCCATTTTGAAAATTTTAAAGTCAAAGAGTGCATCTACAAATGCAAATTATCATTTTGGTAAAGTTTCATTCAGTTTGGAGCATTTTGAAAATTTGGAAATTTTTGCTGTTTCCATGGTTACGGCGGCCATTTTGAAAATTCCAACTTCAAAAGTCAACTCTGCTTATGCCAGTGACCATTCCTGTAAAGTTTCATCTAGTTTGCAGCATTTTAATTTTTTTGAAATTTTGGACATTTTTGCTGTTTCCATGGCAATAGCAGCTATTTTGAAAATTCCAAGTATTGTTGGTTACTTAGGGCACCACTGCCAACATTTACATAAACTTTCAAGAGGTTGCCTCTTATAACGAAAGAGTTAGAATTTTGATTTTTTTTTGTATTTTTGCAGTTTCCATGGTAACGGCGGCCATTTTTTACCATTCCAATGTCTCTTGCACAACTTCACATGGCGGTTCATATTATGGTATAGTTCCATCAACATTGATCTGACCAATTCCGAGAAATAGCGTGGACAAAATGTGTGGAAGAATAAAAATAAGAAAAAAAAGAAACGTACAATAACAATATGTCACCCCAACTCCGTTGAGGGTGCCATAATAATAAGAAAAAAAAAAAGAAACGTAGAATAACAGTATGTCACCCCAACTCCGTTGAGGGTGCCATAACAAGATTTGCCATTGCAAGCAATAGCGGATGGCACCCTTCCCCCATTGCCAGGCCAGAAAATTTTTGCTGTTTCCATGGCAACGGCGGCCATTTTGAAAATTCGAAACTCAAAAGTTAAGTCTACATAAGCTAGGCAACATTTGTTATAAGTTTCATTAAATTTAAAGCATTTGGAAGTTTTTCATAATTTTGCTGTTCCCATGGTAACGGCGGCCATTTTGAATATTCCAAAGTCAAACCCCCGCTGCAATTTTTGCTCTCCATAATCATATACCATTTAATGTCTCTAGAATAAATTTAACATTGATGTTCTGGAATGTTCTGTGAAAATTCAAAGTTTTGACCTTTTTGCATTGTTTCCAAGGTAACAACAGATATTTTGGAAATTCCAACGCCAAATTCCACATCTTCCAATGTTGCTCATCGTTACTGTGAAGTTTCCTGAAGTTTGGAGCATTTTGAGAATTTCGAAATTTTTAGAGTAGTTTCCATGGCAACATAGTAGTTCCAATGATCACCAAAATCATCCAACACCTGTATATAGTGGGCACCTACAATGTATTGAAATATAATGATTCTGAGATAAAGCATATCCAAACAGTTCACCAAAACAAAAAACTGGATTTTTTCACATTTGTTCTGTTTCCATGGAAACGGTAGCCATCTTAAACCATTCCATGCTTCCTGCAACTCTGCACTTGGGGGTCCTTACTATAGTAGAGTTCCATCAACATTGGTCCATTGGATTTCGAGAAATCACCTGGACAAAATTTGTTGCAAGAAAAATAATAAAAATAATAATAAGAAAAAAAAGAAACGTAGAATAACAATACGTCACCCCAACTCCGTTGAGGGTGCCATAATAATAATAAAAAAAGAAACGAACAATAACAATATGTCACCCCAACTCCGTTGAGGGTGCCATAATAACTAGATTTGTAATTGCTAGCAATAACGGATGGCACCCTCGTCCCCCTATTGCCAGGCGAGCGGCAGCCATTTTGAAAATTTCAAAGTCAAAGAGTGCATCTACACATGCAAGTCATCATTTTTGCAAAATTTCATTAAGTTTGAAGCATTTTGAAAATTTTGATATTTTTGCTGTTTCCATGGTTACGGCGGCCATTTTGGAAATTCCAACTTCAAAATGGAACTCCGCACATGTCAGTCACTATTCCTGTAAAATTTCATCCAGTTTGCAGCACTTAATTTTTTTTGGAAATTTTGAACATTTGTGCTGCAACCATGGTTACAGTAGATAATTCCAAAATTCTAAAAGCGTACGTCTCATTGCCACATGTCATGTTATATATCAATACAGTTTCATTTACTTTGGTGCACTTCTCTCTGAGAAAATGCTGATTTTATGCATTTTTCCATAGGGTCAATGCAAAACTGGGCCCCAGTTTCCATGACAACGGCGGCCATTTTGAACTATCCAAATATTGTCTTGACATCTTGGCATACTGGAGAACATTTTCATAAAGTTTCATCCAGCTGGCTCTTATAACGAAAGAGTTAGAATTTTTGATATTTTAGCTGTTTCCATGGTAACGGCAGCCATTTTGAAAATTCCAAAGTCAAACTGGAAATCAGGAGATGCCAGTTAACATTCCTGTGGAGTTTCTTCCAGTTTGGAACACTTTGATTTTTTTCGCATTTGTGATGTTTCCATGGAAACGGCGGCCATTTTTTACCATTCCATAGCAAGGTGCACAACTTCAAATGGGGTTCCTCATTATAGTTGAGTTCCATAAACATTGGTCCGTTCAATTCCGAAAACTCGCGCGGACAAAATGTGTGGAAGAAAAATAAAAATAACTAGATTTGTAATTGCTAGCAATAACGGATGGCACCCTCGTCCCCCCATTGCCAGGCGAGCGGCAGCCATTTTGAAAATTTCAAAGTCAAAGAGTGCATCTACACAGGCAAGTCATCATTTTTGTAAAATTTCATTAAGTTTGGAGCATTTTAAAATTTTGGACAATTTTGCTGTTTCCATGGTAACGGCGGCCATTTTGGAAATTCCAACTTCAAAATGCAACTCCGCACATGTCAGTCACTATTTCTGTAAAGTTTCATCCAGTTTGCAGCACTGTATTTTTTTTGGAAATTTTGAACATTTGTGCTGCAACCATGGTTACAGTAGATAATTCCAAAATTCTAAAAACAGACATCTCATTGCCACATGTCAAGTTATATATCAATACAGTTTCATTTACTTTGGTGCAATACTCTCTGCGAAAATGCTGATTTTATGCATTTTTCCATAGGGTCAATGCAAAACTTGGTCCCAGTTTCCATGACAACGGCGGCCATTTTGAACTATCCAAATATTGTCTTGACATCTTGGCATACTGGAGAACATTTCCATAAAGTATCATCCAGTTGGATCTTATAACGAAAGAGTTAGAATTTTTGATATTTTAGCTGTTTCCATGGCAACGGCAGCCATTTTGAAAATTCTAAAGTCAAACTGCAAATCAGCACATGCCAGTTACCATTCCTGTGGAGTTTCTTCCAGTTTGGAACACTTTGATTTTTTTCGCATTTTTGCTGTTTCCATGGAAACAGCGGCCATTTTTTACCATTCCATAGCAAGGTGCACAACTTCACATGGGGGTACTCATTATAGTAGAGTTCCATCAAGATTGGTCCATTGGATTCTAAGAACTCGCGCGGACAAAATGTGTGGAAGAAAAATAAGAAAAAAAAGAAACGTAGAATAACAATATGTCACCCCAACTCCGTTGAGGGTGCCATAACTAGAATTGCCATTGCAAGCAATAGCGGATGTCACCCTTCCCCCAATTGCCACTAAGCGGCAGCCATTTCAAAATTGTTTAACAGTGAATGCAGATATCTGCATGGCAATACATCTTTCTGTAGATTTTCAGTACATTGAGAGCATTCTAAAAAATTTCACAATTCTGCTGTTTCCATGGCAACGGCAGCCATTTTGAAAATTTTCAAGTCAAAAGTCTCATCTTTACTTGCCAGTTAACAATAATATCAAGTTTCATTAAGTTCAAAGCATTTAGAGAATTTTTGACTTTTTTGCAGTTTCCATGGCAACGGTGGCCATTTTGGAAATTCCAAAGTAAAAAGTCTCATCCAGACTTGCCAGTCAACAATCCTATTAAGTTTGATCAATTTAGGAGCATTTTGAATTTTTGAAATATTTGGTCCTGTATCCATGGTAACAGAAGAGTTCCAATGATTGTGAAAATCATTCAAAACCTGTATATAGTGGACAACTATATTGTGTAAAAAATTTGATGATTTCAAGTTCTAGCATACCAAAATTATTTACCAAACCCTGAGGTTTTTAGAGCATTTTCACACTTATGCACTGTTTCCATGGTAACGGCAGACATTTTGGAAATTCCAACGCCAAATTACGCATCTACCAAAGTTGGTCATCGTTACTATGAAGTTTCAAAAAATTTGGAGCATTTTGAAATTTTTGAAATTTTTGGGGTAGTTTCCATGGCAACATAGTGGTTCCAATGATTGCCAATATCATCCAAAACCAATATATGGCTGGCACCTACATTGTGATAAAATATGATGATTCTGAGTTTAAGCATCTCTAAATTATTCACAAAACCAAAAACTGGAATTTTTCACAATAGTTCCGTTTCCATGGAAACGGCAGCCATTTTTTATGGTCTTAGACCCTACTGCAACCCGAAATTTTGTGTTCCTCCTTATAGTGAATTATCATTAAGATTGGTTCCATTTTACTCCAAAAAACCTGTCGGACAAAAAAAGGTGGAAGAATAATAATAATAACAAAGAAACATAAGAAAAGCAATATGTCACCCGACATTGTCGATCGGGTGACATAATAAGAAAAAAAAGAAACGTAGAATAACAATATGTCACCCCAACATCCGTTGAGGGTGCCATAACTAGATTTGCCATTGCAAGCAATAGCGGAGGATGTCACCCCGTTCTTGACATTGTCACAGTAGCAGCAACCAGTTTGAGTGTATCAAAGTCACATGGCACGTCTAGTATACATGCCTTTGACCCCCCCCCCTTTTCTCTTCTCGGAGACTAAGAGTGATGTCTATTTATAGTTGGGGAACTCTTTAAAATCTTAAATTAGACACACGCTTGAGGAAGAAAGGTGCTGTCACGTGATACTGAAGTATATTATCGTGGAGTTAGTACATTACTATTCTTTTTAGAGGGGACCTTGGACAGACAACATGTGTATATATTGACGGAGCGGCATACTAACTGTTCATTTTATTCTTCAATATCACGCGTATCACACGATACAAGTATTTTATCTTGTACAATTTAATTACACGCTTATCGATTGATTTCAGCTAATGTGTATATTTTTGCAGGTGTTCGATTAACGGATGTGTACTTTAATGCAAGTGCAGAAATGTCAATTATGTGTACTCTTCATGTTTCTCTCTCTCTCTCTCAGTGGCGATTTTCTCTTCAGAACACGATTTTTGTATAGAATAGAAAGAAGCACGTTAAATTATATATTCGTTTTCTTCTAGCATATTCTAGAAGATGTTTTGCACATAGTCTTCATCCCAGAATTTTGTCTCAAATTTTCGAGTTTTTTTTTTTTTTTTTTTTTTTTTAAGGCTGTTTCCATGGCAACGGCGGCCATTTTGAAAATTTCGAAGACAGATGACAATACAATAGCATTTAAACGGGAATGAGCTTAAAATTTGTACGAAAATGTTACTTTGACGTTTTTTACCATATGGGTCCAATGTGCACTTTTAGCGTTATCTCCATGGTAACAGCAGCTATCTTAAAAATTCCAACGGCAATGCATTCTACAGTTTATACTGCTGTTTTCTACTTACGGTTTTTTTTGCCGTATCTGTAGCGGTTTATTTTCTATGAATTAATTAAGGATTTATTTTCGTTTTTTTCACGTTTGGACCGTTTCCATGACAACGGTAGCCATTTTAAAAGTTCTTAAGATGGATGTCACGCCTTCTAACGATGAGTTATTAGTTCTGAAAGTTTCATTAAATTTGGACCATTTTTCGGTTTTTTACATTTTTGCCGTTTCCATGGAAACGGCGGCCATCTTGAACCATTCCATGCTTACTGCAACTTTGCACATGGGGATTGTCATTATGGTGCAGTTTTATAAATATATGTCAAGGCATCTCCGAGAAATCGGCTGGACAAAAAGTGTGGAAGAAAAAATTCGTAGAATAACAATATATCCCCCCTTTTTCAAAGGGGTGACATAATAAGAACTAGAATTGCCATTGCAAGCAATAGCGGATGTCACTTTTTTTTGGTGTAGTATCCATGGCAACATAGTAGTTCCAATGAATGCCAAAAATCATCCAAAACAAGTATATAGTGGGCACCTACATTGTATCAAAATATAATGATTCTAAGTCTAAGCATCTCCAAATAATTCCCTAAAACCAAAAAGTGGAATTTTTCACAATTTTTCCGTTTCCATGGTAACGGCAGCCATTTTTAATGGTCCTATGACCTACTGCAACCCGAAATTTTGTGTTCCTCATTATAGTTGACTATCACTAAGATTGGTTCCATTGCCTTCAAAAAATCTGCCGGACAAAAATCATTGGAAGAATAAGAATAACTAGAATTGCCATTGCAAGCAATAGCGGATGTCACCCTTCCCCCAATGGCCACTAAGCGGCAGCCATTTCAAAATTGTTTAACAGTGAATGCACATATATGCATTGCAGTTCATCTTTCTGTAAATTTTCAGTACATTGAGAGCATTTTAGAAAATTTCACATTTTTGCTGTTTCCATGGCAACGGCAGCCATTTTGAAAATTCCGAAGTCAAAAGTCTCATCTATACATGCAAGTTAACAATAATATTAAGTTTCATAAAGTTTGGAGCATTTTGAAAATATTTGACATTTCCGCAGTTTCCATGGCAACGGTGGCCATTTTGGAAATTCCAACTTCAAAAGTCTCATGCAGACTTGTCAGTCAACAATCCTATAAAGTTTCATCAATTTTGGAGCATTTTGAAATTTTTGAAATTTTTGACATTTTGATTGGTTCCTATGACAACAGACACTATTCCCAAAATTAAATGGCAGATACCACATTGGTATATGGGAGGGACCATACCATCAAAGTTTCAATCAATTTGACCTACCATTTTAAGAAAGTATATGCCACTTTTAGGTTTTTGGACCATTTTGACCTGTTTTGCATTGTTTCCATGGTAACGGCAGACATTTTCGAAATTCCAACGCCAAATTCTTTATCTACCAATGTTGCTCATCGTTACTGAGAAGTTTTATAAAATTTGAAGCATTTCCATATTTTGGAATTTTTTGGTGCAGTATCCATGGCAACATAGTAGTTCCAATGATTGCCAAAATCATCCCAAAGCAGTATATGCCCGGCACCTACATTGTATCAAAATATAATGATTCTAAGTTAAAGCATTTAAAAATAATTCATCAAAACCAAAAACTGGAATTTTCCATTATTTTTCGGTTTCCATGGTGATGACAGCCATTTTTTAGTTCCAAAGTTGCACTGCAACTGGAAAGTCAGGGTTCCTTGTTATAGTGCACCATCATTCAGATTGGTTCCTTTGGCTCTGAGAAAACTGCCGGACAAAACTAGGTGGAAGAATAATAATAATAACTAGATTTGCCATTGCAAGCAATAGCGGATGGCACCCTTCCCCTATTGCCAGGTGAGCGGTAGCTTTGGTAACGGCGGCCATTTTGGAAATTCCAAACTCAAAAGTCAAGTCTACATTAGCTGAGCAACATTTGTTATAAGTTTCAATAAATTGGAAGCATTTTGAAGTTTTTTGTATTTTTGCTGTTTCCATGGTAACGGCGGCCATTTTGAATATTCCAAAGTCAAACCCCCGCTGCATTTTTTCCCTCCATAATCATATACAATCATATACCATTTAATGTCTCTAGAATAAATTATACATTTATGTTCTAGAATGTTCTGTGAAAATTCAAAGTTTTGACCTTTTTGCATTGTTTCCATGGTAACAACAGCGATTTTGGAAATTCCAACGCCAAATTCCACATCTTCCAATGTTGCTCATCGTTACTGTGAAGTTTCATTAAGTTTGGAACATTTTGAGATTTTTGAATTTTTTGGAGTAGTTTCCATGGCAACATAGTAGTTCCAATGAGTGCCAAAATCATCCAACACCTGTATATAGTGGGCACCTACATTGTATTAAAATATAATGATTCTGAGTTAAATAGTATCCAAATAGTTCACCAAAACAAAAAACTGGATTTTTTCACATTTGTTCTGTTTCCATGGTAACGGCAGCCATTTTTTACCATTCCAATGTCTCTTGCACAACTTCACATGGCGGTTCATAATATGGTATAGTTCCATCAACATGGGTTTGACCAATTCCGAAAAATAGCATGGACAAAATGTGTGGAAGAATAAAAATAATAATAATAAAAAGAAAAAAAAGAAACGTAGAATAACAATATGTCACCCCAACTCCGTTGAGGGTGCCATAATAATAATAATAGTGAAAAAGAAACAGAGGAATAGCAATATGTCACCCGACATTGTCGATCGGGTGACATAATAACTAGATTTGCCATTGCAAGCAATAGCGGATGGCACCCTTCCCCCATTGCCAGGCGAGCGGCAGCCATTTTGAAAATTCCAAAATCATAGAGTGCATCTACTCATGCCAATTGTCAATTTTGTAAAGTTTCATTAAGTTTGGAGAACTTTGACATTTTTGAAATTTTTGCTGTTCCCATGGTAACGGCGGCCATTTTGAATATTCCAAAGTCAAACCCCCGCTGCAATTTTGTCCCTCCATAATCATATACCATTTCATGTCTCTAGAATAAATTTAACATTGATGTTCTGGAATGTTCTGTGAAAATTCAAAGTTTTGACCTTTTTGCATTGTTTCCAAGGTAACAACAGCTATTTTGGAAATTCCAACGCCAAATTCCACATCTTCCAATGTTGCTCATCGTTACTGTGAAGTTTCATTAAGTTTGGAACATTTTGAGATTTTTGAAATTTTTGGAATAGTTTCCATGGCAACATAGTAGTTCCAATGAGTGCCAAAATCATCCAACACCTGTATATAGTGGGCACCTACATTGTATTAAAATATAATGTTTCTGAGTTTAAGCATATCCAAACAGTTCACCAAAACAAAAAACAGAAATTTTTCACATTTGTTTCGTTTCCATGGCAACGGCAGCCATCTTGATGGTGCCATACCCCACTGCACTATAGAATGTGGTGGTCTACATTATGGTATAGTTCCATCAATATTGTTCAAGCCAATTCCGAGAAATAGAATGGACAAAAAAGTGTGGAAGAATAAATATAATAATAAGAATAATAAGAAAAAAAGAAACGAACAATAACAATATGTCACCCCAACTCCGTTGAGGGTGCCATAACTAGATTTGTAATTGCTAGCAATAACGGATGGCACCCTTCCCCTATTGCCAGGTGAGCGGCGGCCATTTAGAAAATTCCAAACTCAAAAGTCAAGTCTACATAAGCTAGGCAACATTTGTTATAAGCTTCCTTAAATTTGAAGCATTTTGAAGTTTTTCATATTTTTGCTGTTTCCATGGTAACGGCGGCCATTTTGAATATTCCAAAGTCAAACCCATGCTGCATTTTTTGCCCTCCATAATAATATACCATTTAATGTCTCTAGACTAAATTTAACATTGATGTTCTGGAATGTTCTGTGAAAATTCAAAGTTTTGACCTTTTTGCATTGTTTCCAAGGTAACAACAGATATTTTGGAAATTCCAACGCCAAATTCGACATCTTCCAATGTTGCTCATCGTTACTGTTAAATTTCCTGAAGTTTGGAGCATTTTGAGAATTTCGAAATTTTTGGTGTAGTTTCCATGGCAACATAGTAGTTCCAATGATCACCAAAATCATCCAACACCTGTATATAGTGGGCACCTACATTGTATTAAAATATAATGATTTTGAGATAAAGCATATCCAAACAGTTCACCAAAACAAAAAACTGGATTTTTTCACATTTGTTCTGTTTCCATGGTAACGGTAGCCATCTTGAACCATTCCATGCTTCCTGCAACTCTGCACCTGGGGGTCCTTACTATGGTAGAGTTCCATCAACATTGGTCCATTGGATTTCGTGAAATCACCTGGACAAAATTTGTTGCAAGAAAAATAATAATAACTAGAATTGCCATTGCAAGCAATAGCGGATGTCACCCTTCCCCCCCATTGCCACTAAGCGGTTGCAATTTCAAAACAACTTAACAGTGAATGCAGATCTATAAATTGCGATATATCTTTCTGTAAATTTTCAGTACAATAAGAGCATTGTCAAAAGTTTCACATTTCTGCAGTTTCCATGGCAACGGCAGCCATTTTGAAAATTCCAAAGTCAAAAGTCTCATTTATACATGCCAGTTGACAATAATATTAAGTTTCATTAAGTTTGGAGCATTTTGAAAATATTGACAGTTCTGCAGTTTCCATGGCAACGGTGGTCATTTTGGAAATTCCAACTCCAAAAGTCTCATGCAGACTTGACAGTCAACAATCATATTAAGTTTCATTTCCGTTTGAGCATTTTGAAATTTTAGAAATTTTTGACATTTTGGCTGGTTTCTATGGTAACACAGACCATTCCAAATTTCTAATGGCAGATACCCCATTGGTACATGAGAGGGAACATACCATAAGAGTTTCAATGGATTTGACCTACCATTTTAAGGAAGTAAATGCCACTTTTTAAGGTTTTTAAAGCGTTTTGACCATTTTTGCCTTGTTTCCATGGTAACACAAGACATTTTTGAAATTCCAACGCCAAATTCCACATCTTCCAATGTTGCTCATCATTACTGTGAAGTTTCATTAAATTTGGAGCATTTTGATATTTTGGAAATTTTTGGTGTAGTATCCATGGCAACATAGTAGTTCCAATGAATGCCAAAAATCATCAAAAACAAGTATATGCCCGGCACCTACATTGTATCAAAATATGATGATTCTAAGTTAAAGCATCTCCAAATAATTCCCCAAAACCAAAAAGTGGAATTTTTCACATTTGTTCCGTTTCCATGGTAACGACAGCCATTTTTAATTGTTCTATGACCTAATGCAACCCGAAATTTTGTGTTCCTCATTATAGTTGACTATCACTTAGATTGGTTCCATTGACTCCAAAAAATCTGCCGGACAAAAATCATTGGAAGAATAAGAAGAATAACTAGATTTGCTATTGCAAGCAATAGCGGACGATGGCACCCCGTACTGCACATTGTCACAGTAGCATCAACAATTATGAGTGTACAAAAGTCAAATGGCATATCTATTATACATGTCGGAATCAGCATGTCTAAACAACCCCCCCCCCCTTTTTTTTTCCTCTTCCGTAGAATACGTTTCAGTTCTATACATAGTTTGGGAATCCTTTTTAAATGTAAAATTAGACACGCGCGCAAGTAGGAAGGTGGTGTCACGTGATACTCAAGTATATTATCGTGGACTTAGCATATTAATATTCTTTTTAGAGGGGACGTAGGACAGACAACATGTGTATATATTGACGGAGCGGCGTATTAACTGTTCAATTTATTCTTCAATAGCTCGCGTATCATACAATACATGTAACTTATCGTGTACAATTTAATTACATGTTTATCGATTGATTTCAGCTAATGTGTATATTTTAGCAGGTGTGTCATTCACGGATATGTACTTTAACGCAAGTGAAGAAATGTCAGTAATTTGTACTCTGAGTGTTTCTCGTTCTCTCGGTGGCGATTTTCTCTTTAAAGCACATTAAATAAAATACATATTTTTATTCTAGAATATTCTAGTACATGTTAGCAGTACAGCAATTGCATGTGACCATTTGCACACACTCCTAATTACGATTTCCGTGGAATTGTTGTTATATTTTTCAAGAAAATGCAGCTAAAACGCATTTTCCCATAGGGTCAATGTTAAACTTTTGTCTAGTTTCCATGGCAATGGCAGCCATTTTGAAAATTCCAAGTACTGTTGGTACCTCGGGGCACCACTGCCAACATTTACATAAACTTTCAAGACTTTGCCTCTTATAACGAAAGATTTAAAATTTGGATTTTTTTTTACATTTTTTTTGTTTCCATGGTAACGGCGGCCATTTTTTACCATTCCAATGTCTCTTGCACAACTTCACATGGCGGTTCATATTATGGTATAGTTCCATCAACATGGGTCTGACCAATTACGAGAAATAGCGTGGACAAAATGTGTGGAAGAATAAAAATAAAAAGAACTAGATTTGTAATTGCTAGCAATAACGGATGGCACCCTTCCCCCATTGCCAGGTGAGCAGCAGCCATTTTGAAAATTCCAAAGTCAAATAGTGCATCTACAGATGTCTAGTAACATTTTTACAAAGTTTCATTAAGTTTGAAGCATTTTGAAATTTGGATAATTTTGCTGTTTCCATGGTAACGGCGGCCATTTTGAAAATTTCAAACTCAAAAGTCAAGTCTACATAAGCTAGGCAACATTTGTTATAAGTTTCCTTAAATTTGAAGCATTTTGAAGTTTTCATATTTTTGCTGTTTCCATGGTAACGGCGGCCATTTGAATATTCCAAAGTCAAACCCCCGCTGCAATTTTTTGCCCTCCATAAACATATACCATTTAATGTCTCTAGAATAAATTTAACATTGATGTTCTGGAATGTTCTGTGAAAATTCAAAGTTTTGACCTTTTTGCATTGTTTCCAAGGTAACAACAGATATTTTGGAAATTCCAACGCCAAATTCCACATCTTCCAATGTTGCTCATCGTTACTGTGAAGTTTCCTCAAGTTTGGAGCATTTTGAGAATTTCGAAATTTTTGGTGTAGTTTCCATGGCAACATAGTAGTTCCAATGAGTGCCAAAATCATCCAACACCTGTATATGGCCGGCACCTACATTGTATCAAAATATAATGTTTCTGAGTTTAAGCATATCAAAACAGTTCACTAAAACAAAAAACAGGATTTTTTCACATTTGTTTCGTTTCCATGGTAACGGCAGCCATCTTGAACCATTCCATGTTTCCTGCAACTCTGCACATGTGGGTCCTTATTATAGTAAAGTTCCATCAACTTTGGTGTTTTGGATTTCGAGAAATCGCCTGGACAAAATGTGTTGCAAGAAAAATAATAATAAGAAAAAAAAGAAACGTAGAATAACAATACGTCACCCCAACTCCGTTGAGGGTGCCATAAAAAAAAGAAACGTAGAATAACAAGATGTCACCCAAACTCCGTTGAGGGTGCCATAATGATACGCGAAGCGAATTAAAGGTTTTTTCTTTCATGAATTCAACGGAGAAGATACGTGTATTGGTTGATTGAAGGTTTGTGATCATGATTGATCAATCAATCAATTGATCGATCGTTTGATTGATTGATTGATCGAATGATTGACAGTTCGTAAAAATAGCGATGGGACGTTTATTTCGGATTCTGCACTTGATTGATATCAACACTTGATTGATTGATCGATCTCTAATCATGATTTGATCAATGTGATCATGATTTGATCACTCTGATCATGATTTGATTGATTGATCAATACGTTGTATTGCCTAAAATGACACATTTTGCATAGGTTTATTTATTGTCTATACGTTTCATACTGTTCAGTGACAAATATCTGACGCACAATTTTGCATGTAGTATTGAGAAAAATACTCTATTTGCTTTTCTTACATCCGAAAAAAAAGAATTGCGAATGAGTTATTATAACACTAGATTTGCTATTGCAAGCAATAGCGGACGATGGCACCCCGTACTGCACATTGTCACAGTAGCATCAACAATTATGAGTGTACAAAAGTCAAATGGCATATCTATTATACATGTCGGAATCAGCATGTCTAAACAACCCCCCCCCCCCCCCCCCTTTTTTTTTCCTCTTCCGTAGAATACGTTTCAGTTCTATACATAGTTTGGGAATCCTTTTTAAATGTAAAATTAGACACGCGCGCAAGTAGGAAGGTGGTGTCACGTGATACTCAAGTATATTATCGTGGACTTAGCATATTAATATTCTTTTTAGAGGGGACGTAGGACAGACAACATGTGTATATATTGACGGAGCGGCGTATTAACTGTTCAATTTATTCTTCAATAGCTCGCGTATCATACAATACATGTAACTTATCGTGTACAATTTAATTACATGTTTATCGATTGATTTCAGCTAATGTGTATATTTTAGCAGGTGTGTCATTCACGGATATGTACTTTAACGCAAGTGAAGAAATGTCAGTAATTTGTACTCTGAGTGTTTCTCGTTCTCTCGGTGGCGATTTTCTCTTTAAAGCACATTAAATAAAATACATATTTTTATTCTAGAATATTCTAGTACATGTTAGCAGTACAGCAATTGCATGTGACCATTTGCACACACTCCTAATTACGATTTCCGTGGAATTGTTGTTATATTTTTCAAGAAAATGCAGCTAAAACGCATTTTCCCATAGGGTCAATGTTAAACTTTTGTCTAGTTTCCATGGCAATGGCAGCCATTTTGAAAATTCCAAGTACTGTTGGTACCTCGGGGCACCACTGCCAACATTTACATAAACTTTCAAGACTTTGCCTCTTATAACGAAAGATTTAAAATTTGGATTTTTTTTTACATTTTTTTTGTTTCCATGGTAACGGCGGCCATTTTTTACCATTCCAATGTCTCTTGCACAACTTCACATGGCGGTTCATATTATGGTATAGTTCCATCAACATGGTCTGACCAATTACGAGAAATAGCGTGGACAAAATGTGTGGAAGAATAAAAATAAAAAGAAAAAAAGAAACGTAGAATAACAAGATGTCACCCAAACTCCGTTGAGGGTGCCATAATGATACGCGAAGCGAATTAAAGGTTTTTTCTTTCATGAATTCAACGGAGAAGATACGTGTATTGGTTGATTGAAGGTTTGTGATCATGATTGATCAATCAATCAATTGATCGATCGTTTGATTGATTGATTGATCGAATGATTGACAGTTCGTAAAAATAGCGATGGGACGTTTATTTCGGATTCTGCACTTGATTGATATCAACACTTGATTGATTGATCGATCTCTAATCATGATTTGATCAATGTGATCATGATTTGATCACTCTGATCATGATTTGATTGATTGATCAATACGTTGTATTGCCTAAAATGACACATTTTGCATAGGTTTATTTATTGTCTATACGTTTCATACTGTTCAGTGACAAATATCTGACGCACAATTTTGCATGTAGTATTGAGAAAAATACTCTATTTGCTTTTCTTACATCCGAAAAAAAAAGAATTGCGAATGAGTTATTATAACACTAGATTTGCTATTGCAAGCAATAGCGGACGATGGCACCCCGTACTGCACATTGTCACAGTAGCATCAACAATTATGAGTGTACAAAAGTCAAATGGCATATCTATTATACATGTCGGAATCAGCATGTCTAAACAACCCCCCCCCCCCCCCCCCCCCTTTTTTTTTCCTCTTCCGTAGAATACGTTTCAGTTCTATACATAGTTTGGGAATCCTTTTTAAATGTAAAATTAGACACGCGCGCAAGTAGGAAGGTGGTGTCACGTGATACTCAAGTATATTATCGTGGACTTAGCATATTAATATTCTTTTTAGAGGGGACGTAGGACAGACAACATGTGTATATATTGACGGAGCGGCGTATTAACTGTTCAATTTATTCTTCAATAGCTCGCGTATCATACAATACATGTAACTTATCGTGTACAATTTAATTACATGTTTATCGATTGATTTCAGCTAATGTGTATATTTTAGCAGGTGTGTCATTCACGGATATGTACTTTAACGCAAGTGAAGAAATGTCAGTAATTTGTACTCTGAGTGTTTCTCGTTCTCTCGGTGGCGATTTTCTCTTTAAAGCACATTAAATAAAATACATATTTTTATTCTAGAATATTCTAGTACATGTTAGCAGTACAGCAATTGCATGTGACCATTTGCACACACTCCTAATTACGATTTCCGTGGAATTGTTGTTATATTTTTCAAGAAAATGCAGCTAAAACGCATTTTCCCATAGGGTCAATGTTAAACTTTTGTCTAGTTTCCATGGCAATGGCAGCCATTTTGAAAATTCCAAGTACTGTTGGTACCTCGGGGCA